>NC_138508.1:9924328-10065051 GCF_964252035.2 Podarcis erhardii
TGCCGCCTTCCCTCTCTCCATCCTCACAAAGGCAAGAGGAGATGCCTTGGGTTCCTTCATCCCCACAGACAATGCGGAGGAAGGTAAGTTTGCCAGATCAGGCTCTGAGACTTCCCTCTGGAGGATGATTCTCTGGGCAGCAACGTAAGGACATAAGAGGAGCCTGCAGGATCAGGCCAATGGCCCATCTGGTCCAGCATCCTGTTCTCACAGTGGCCAATGCCCATGGGAAACCACCAAGCAGGACTCAATTGTCAGAGCATCTGTGGTTTCCTAGCATTTAGAGACATTGCTGCCAACGATGGAGGCTATGCTGGGCCCAGGGGTAACCTGAGCAACGCGGTCCAGGTCCAGTCCCAAATCCCAGGGTTCCGCTAGGAGTCAGTCCGACAGAGTCAAGGCAGGACATGAGGCAGGAAACCAGGCAAGGACAGGCACAGGATCTCAGGCAGGATCTGGCATACAACAATGTTGCTCCCACAACCTGGGGTCTGACAGTCTTTTATCTTTGTCGGGGTAATGGCCGGTCCTGAAGGGGCTCCGTTCCTCCTCCCGCTTTGCTGAAGGGGCGCTGCACAGCTCTCCCTCTCTGCGCAGCGCCATTCACTCCATAAGACGCACTCACATTTTCCCCTTACTTTTTGGGAGGAAAAAAGTGCGTCTAATGGAGCGAAAAATACGGTAAATATCAATTCAAGGCAGCTCAGAGAACCCTTTTTTTTTGCTCTTAATTCAGCTTCAGCAGAACCTTCCAGTTAAACCCTTTCACCAATACACCAGGGCATTCCCCGTTTCAGTGTGAGTTAAACCCATTTGCTGGGAATCACAGGATGGAAGTTCGCTGTTGCACTTGAGTCCTGCTTGCAACAGACTTCCCACTGGGACATCTGCTTAGCCGGGCAGGATGGTCCATTTCACCTGATGCAACACCTGAGCTTTTCTTCCATTCTCTCTCTCCCTCCCTCTCTGTCTCTGCCTCCCACACAACCTTCCCTAAAGCCCTCGTGAAACCCGGGACACGGATAGCCTTTTGCCTCATTCCTGGCAGGGCTTCAAAGGCATCCCCCTCCTTACCTTGAAGTCGAACATTAAGGACGGCTACAAATGGACTTGAAAGAACAGGAGCCTGAGGCGGGAACCAATTCTTGTGGCATCAATGACTTCTTTGAAGTAATCTAGATAATGTGCTCCTAGGTGGACTTAAAGGCGCTTTTCTGGGTGTGTGTGGCTTTTTTGTGTTATTATTTTTATTCCTGAAAGAAGTGGAGTGAAACTAATTGTTGAAGCTTGTAATAATTACCTGCTGTGCAAAAAAACAGGGACAGGGGTGGGGGAGAGGAAAGGGAAATGGGACGAGGGACAATAGGTAAGATGGAGGCGAAGATGTGGATATGACAATCTCCTTTCCACTATTCCCACAGAAAAAAATTCAGCACGGCATTTTCCTCCCCGCTGTTCAAAGTGGGCAATTCAAGAGGTTGAAAAGGAGGATTATCACAAGGGGAGCAGTTTAGTGGGATAAAGCTGCCGGACCTGTCTAGAGATAAACATTCATTCCGCATCTAATTTTAAACTGTCTTTACTCCACTCTCAGAATAACTCCAAAGATTATTAGGCCTTTGCGGAAGGTTGAATGTTTGAAGATTCAGCACAGGCAAAGCAAGAACTTCACACTCTGCATATCACTAGATTAGGTAAAGGGACCCCTGACCATTAGGTCCAGTCGTGTCCGACTCTGGGGTTGCGGCATTCATCTCGCTTTATTGGCCGAGGGAGCCGGCGTACAGCTTCCGGGTCATGTGGCCAGCAGGACTAAGCTGCTTCTGGCGAACCAGAGCAGTGCATGGAAACGCCGTTTACCTTCCCACTGGAGTGGTACCTATTTATCTACTTGCACTTCGACGTGCTTTCGAAATGCTAGGTGGTCAGGAGCAGGGACCGAGCAACAGGAGCTCACCCCATCGCGGGGATTAGAACCACCGACCTTCTGATTGGCAAGTCCTAGGCTCTGTGATTTAACCCACAGCGCCGCCCGCGTCCCTTAATACTAGATTAGGGGTCCTCAAATTTTGGCGGTTCCATAAACTCATCCCCAGGGCCCCCTATCCTATACAATGTATTATTCAGAATAGCAGTATGCATGGTCTACTAAGGACAATAATACAGTGGTACCTCGGGTTACATACGCTTCAGGTTACAGACTCCGCTAACCCAGAAATAGTGCTTCAGGTTAAGAACTTTGCTTCAGGATGAGAACAGAAATCGTGCTCTGGTGGTGCGGCAGCAGCAAGAGGCCCCATTAGCTAAAGTGGTGCTTCAGGTTAAGAACAGTTTCAGGTTAAGTACGGACCTCTGGAATGAATTAAATACTTAACCCGAGGTACCACTGTAAAACAAAGCAGGAACAATTAATTGCACATTTATTACAAATCACATTGGAATTATTTAAAACAAAATAAAAAAATTCCTTCCAGTAGCACCTTAAAGACCAACTGAGTTAGTTCTAGGTATGAGCTTTCGTGTGCATGCACACTTCTTCAGATACACTGAAACAGAAGTCACCGGACCTTTCTATATAGTGAGAAGGTGGGGAGGGGTATTACTCAGAAGGGTGGTGGGAATGGGTGGTGGGAACCACCCTTCTGAGTAATACCCCTCCCCACCTTCTCACTATATAGAAAGGTCCGGTGACTTCTGTTTCAGTGTATCTGAAGAAGTGTGCATGCACACGAAAGCTCATACCTAGAACTAACTCAGTTGGTCTTTAAGGTGCTACTGGAAGGAATTTTTTTATTTTGTTTTGACCATGGCAGACCAACACGGCTACCTATCTGTAACTGGAATTATTTAGTTTAATTAATTCAACAAAACTAAGCACTTGATCCAGCGATACCAGCGTTTCAAAGTCTGGCTGTCATTCACACTTCCAGCACCCTTCCTGCCACCCCTTTACCCTTAGATAATCCCACTGAGCTCCCTTAAGCATGTCAAAAGTTGCATTTCCACTCTTCAATGAAGCATGTGCATTTTGTGTCCACGCTACTTGGCTGGAGAATCACGTTACAAAATTCAGAGAAGTACAAATTTCAATGGATCACTGAGTTTCGGTTTGCACCTTCTTTCAAAACGTGCAAATTAGGAAGCGTCACCTTTGCATGCAAAAACTTTGTCAAATTTCTGCCCTGTCCCTACAAGAAGGACGGAAAGGGACGTCTTCCCTTCCGCTGTGAAATTTTCAAGACTCTCCCTTTCTCGTGGCGACTCATGTTTCTTGCCGGGACCTGTCAGCCCGAAGAGCCTCCAAGTTACAAGTTTAACAACCTGCGATAAAGTGCACGACAGAGGGCCAAATCGCTTCACACGTCATTGAAACACAACCTCTGTCTGGGGCTAGATGGAGGCAACTGTTTTAACAGCTACACCGTGGTGATTAACGATGTGGGAGGAGATCGACAAGCACTATCACAAGTCTTTGGAAACGCTGAGGGGCTAATTTGCGTTATTTACTTATTTTGGCTCCTGCTTTCGTTCCCCAACTTGATGCAGTTTCTCTGGCAGACGATTTAAGCGGGGCGGAAACACGTCGGGGATAAATACGAAGAGGAGAAGTGATATTTCAGGTCGTCAGAGCCCAGGTGAAACTTCACACGCCTCTGAAAGGGTTTGAAGTTTGGAAGCAGAATTTCGAATTGAGAAATCTGATGGTTGTGGTGGTTATATGGGGCTTTCAGGTTCAGAGACTGCATCTCTTTTATATATATATTGTAATTTTATATTGTGAACCACCCTGAGATCCACAGGTATAGGATAGAATAATCTTGAGGGTTGGAGGATGGATGGCGGCTAACAGATTGAGGTTGAATCCTGACAAGACAGAAGTACAGTTTTTGGGGGACAGGGGGCGGGCGGGTGTGGGGGACTCCCTGGTCCTGAATGGGGTAACTGTGCCCCTGAAGGACCAGGTGTGCAGCCTGGGAGTCATTCTGGACTCACAGCTGTCCATGGAGGCGCAGGTCAATTCTGTGTCCAGGGCGGCTGTCTACCAGCTCCATCTGGTACGCAGGCTGAGACCCTACCTGCCAACGGACTATCTCGCCAGAGTGGTGCATGATCTTGTTTTCTCCTGCTTGGACTACCGCAATGCGCTTTACATGGGGCTACCTTTGAAGGTGACCTGGAAACTGCAATTAAGCCAGAATGCGGGAGCTAGACTGGTGACTGGGAGCGGCCGCCGGGACCACATAACACCAGTCCTGAGGGATCTGCATTGGCTCCCAGTACGTTTCTGAGAACAATTCAAATTTTTGGTGCTGACTTCTAAAGCCCTAAACAGCCTTGGTCCTGTATACCTCAAGGAGCGTCTCCACCCCCATCGTTCAGCCCAGACACTGAGATCCAGCTCTGAGGGCCTTCTGGCGGTTCTCTCATTGCAAGAAGTGAGGTTACAGGGAACCAGACAGAGGGCCTTCTCGGTAGTGGCACCCGCCCTGTGGAATGCCCTCCCTTCAGATGTGAAGGAAATAAGCAGCTATCTTATCTTTAAAAGACATCTGAAGGCAGCCCTGTTTAGGGAAGTTTTTAATATTTAATGCTGTATTGTTTTTAACACTCGATTGGAAGCTGCCCAGAGTGGCTGGGGAAACTCAGCCAGATGGGCGAGGTATTATTATTATTATTATTATTATTATTATTATTATTATTGACAGTAACAGAAGAGTTCTGCTGGATGCCAGGGCCTAGTTGGATGAGGAGAGCTGGGAGCTGCCAACCCAAAAGCTCCCAGCTCAGAATGGCTGAATGAAAAAGAATGGTGGAAATCTGCCCCCTAACAGCCCCCCAGGAAGGGATCTGAAGATGACACCAAAGATGCTAATAAAACACTAACTGCCTTCTATGCCTTCCATATGTGTGCCTGCCCTATGGATCACCTGGCGTGTTGACAGCTCCTTGACACTGGAACAGGCCAATGGCCCATCTAGTCATAGAATTGTAGAATTGTAGGATTCAAAGGGACCCCAAGGATCATCAAGCCCAACCCCTTGCATTGCACCCCACAACTGCACAGCTTCATCTGCTCCAGCTGCAACAAAACATGTCTCTTCCATATCAGTCTCCACAGTCACAGCCGGCGCTGTAACTCTCGAATGGTTTGACTTTGTTAATGGAGAAATCTGAGGGCTCCCTTGGGCAAAAAACAAGGACACCAGCCAGGAATACCAGAGCAAAACAGCAGCCAGTAGGCTTGGTCTTTATTGAAGACAGTCGCGACAGGACTCCCACCGGCCACAAGGTGGAACAAGATGGAAGCCCGGAACAAAAGAGCCCCCAAACTTTTATTAGCTGCTAATCCCCATGTTACACCCCCCCCCAAACTACATCATTCATACATCATGGTTACATCATGGAAGGGGAGGTCTGGTGGCAGTAATCTGAGCAACCTGGACCCTGCCCCATGGTTCTCCTTGCCCTCCACCAAACACCCATCAAGTGTAACAAAAGATATATTTACATTTCCCTGTTTCCCAGCCAAATTAATCACACCCTTTTGTCTTCATCGGGGTTTGTTATTTCTGGAATGGCTACCTGTCTGGCACTCAGGTATCAGGATGCCAGGGATTATCACTCAGGCAGAGGGGCTGCTGAGTAGCTGAGCTCACATGTCTATATGAATTTCTGAAGTTTTCCCAGTGAGCCAGTACAGAGATACATTTATCAGTGAATTCTTACATTTGGTATCGTGCAGCAAAGGCCCTTTGAATAGATAGGAAGAAACTGCGATGAAGTGTTTTGTGGGGACAAATCACAAAAGTCACAAAAGTGATTGTGCTGGTTTTGGTAGTGGGCTGCATGTGCATGATATCTGCTGGAGGGGCAACCCCCCCCCCGCAACCTGGACATAAATCCCTGCAACAACTTCACCCCCCAAAGGCACACTCCTCCACTGCCTCCCGACACAGACGGATGCCAACAAACAAATGAAAATAATAATAAATAGTAATAGTAGCCACCAATAGTCCTCCCTCTATGACTTTTCTTTTAAAGCCATCTAGGCTGGGGACGATCACTGCAAGCTCTGTGCTTTAACTCTGTGCTGCCTGAAGAAGCTGATCGCCGAAGAATGGATGCTTTTGAATTCTGGTGCTGGAGGAGACTCTTGAGAGTCCCATGGACTGCAAGAAGATCAAACCTCTCCATTCTGAAGGAAATCAGCCCTGAGTGCTCACTGGAAGGACAGATCATGAAGCTGAGGCTCCAATACTTTGGCCACCTCATGAGAAGAGAAGACTCCCTGGAAAAGACCCTGGTGTTGGGAAAGATGGAGGGCACAAGGAGAAGGGGACGACAGAGGACGAAATGGTTGGACAGTGTTCTCGAAGCTACGAACATGAGTTTGACCAAACTGCGGGAGGCAGTGGAAGACAGGAGTGCCTGGCGTGCTCTGGTCCATGGGGTCATGAAGAGTCAGACATGACTAAACGACTAAACAACAACAACAACAGCCATCCCAAATCTTTTGCGTGGGGAACGGGGCCTCCAAACAACTCCCAGCACCCTCAACAAACTACACTTCCCAGAATTCTTTGGGGGAAGCTGTGGCTGCTTAAAGTGCCATGATTCTACTTCAGACCACCATTGCTCTTGCGCTGTAACCCTGCTTGCTTGTTTTTGCCCAACGTCCATTGTTCTGCCCGGACACTGAGGTCCAGCTCCAAGGGCCTTCTGGCGGTTCCCTCCCTGTGAGAAGTGAGGTTACAGGGAACCAGGCAGAGGGCCTTCTCGGTGGTGGCACTCACCCTGTGGAATGCCCTCCCATCAGATGTCAAGGAAATAAACAACTATCTGACTTTTAGAAGACATCTGAAGGCAGCCCTGTTTAGGGAAGGTTTAATGACTGATGCTTTAATGTATTTTTAATATTTTGTTGGAAGCCGCCCAAGGTAGCTGGGGAAACCCTGCCAGATGGGTGGGGTATAAGTAATGAATTATTATTATTATTATTATTATTATTATTATTATTATTATTATTACCCTGCCCATCTGGCTGGGTTTCCCCAGCCACTCTGGGTGGCTTCCAACAGAACATTAAAATACAATAACCTATTAATCATTAAAAGCTTCCCTAAACAGGGCTGCCTTCAGATGTCTTCTAAAAGTTTAGTAGTTATTTTTCTCTTTGACATATATTATTATTATTATTATTATTATTATTATTATTATTTACTTGTCTTATAATTCTAGTGGTTTCATTTGTTTTGAGAATTATATGCTGTACTGTTGCAACCCATCCTGGATTTGGGTAAGCAACGTTATAAAGAAAGAAAGAATAATCTGCGCTTCCTGAAGCAGAACGCAACCTGAAAGGCAGCTACACTTTGAAAAGTCACACCTTGCGATGCAGTTTATTATTATCATGACTAACCATGACTAAGAACACAAGAAGGCTTGAAAGAATGGAGAAGGGGGTTGGTGGACCACTGTCCCATTTGCCCCAATGGACTGGCCCCGCTCCTGCATGGAGAAGACGTCATCTTCCAGATGATTGTAAAGGGGGGGAAACTCTCCTCTCTCAGGATTCTGTCCCTTCACACCCAGTCACGGCTGCATGCAGTTAATTTCCTGATCTTCCAAGGTATCATCTCACATAACCACTGGGCAGCGCTGCCCATCAACACCTCATTTGTCAGCGGCCAATCCTGCACACCCATCCTCATTAGCAAGCCTTCTCTCGCCTGCTTCCTCCTGATTTCCTTTGCGCTAGCAGCGTCCAGACCTTTCGGAGGAGAAACTCTCATTTCCTTGCATCAATATAGGTCACTTCCTCAGTTCTTGGGGGATGCCTGGTTTCTGCGTGTGTGTGTGAAGTTTAAAAATGAAAAGGAAGAGAACAACGAACAGAAGGGAAAATAGGAAAGGAGAGAGAGAGAGAGCGCAGAAAAACAAAGCATTCTGCAGCCTCAGGGCAAACATGAAACATACGTATCTAAGTACAGCAAGGATGTCTATAGAAGGATTTGGGAAATGTTTCAGTTAATTTGCACTATTGGTACTTAAGGGTCAAGGGACACAGGTGGCTCTGTGGGTTAAACCACAGAGCCTAAGACTTGCCGATCAGAAGGTCGGCGGTTCGAATCCCCGCAATGACGGGGTGAGCTCCCGTTGCTCGGTCCCTGCTCCTGCCAACCTAGCAGTTCGAAAGCACGTCAAAGTGCAAATAGATAAATAAGTACCACTCCAGTGGGAAGGCAAACGGCATTTCCGTGTGCTGCTCTGGTTTGCCAGAAGTGGCTTAGTCCTGCTGGCCACATGACCCGGAAGCTGTACGCCGGCTCCCTCGGCCAATAAAGCGAGATGAGCAGCGCAACCCCAGAGTCGGTCACGACTGGACCTAATGGTCAGGGGTCCCTTTACCTTTACTTTACTTAAGGGTCTGGCAGAGACAGCCTTCTTAGAAAAAAACATCCCATAAACTGAAAGTCTCCAGGGGGGACAGGGACGGTCTACTGGAAAAGATAGGGGCTTTTTGCAATATGCAATTTCGTATCGTTTACGAATAAGGCATATGGTTCTTCCAGCCTGAGCTAAAATCTGGGTTACATGAAAATAAAGTTCACAAGATATAACACACCCATGCACACATGATAAGAGAGCAAGGGGATTAAGATTAAGATTTCGGCATGCATGGTTCTCACCCCTCCTCCTTTAATCCCCAACAACAACCTTGTGAGGTAGGTTGGGCTGAGAGGCAGCGAGTGGCCCCAGGAGCACCCAGCAAGCTTCGTGGCGAAGTGAGATTTGAAGCCAAGTTTCTCAGGTGCTAGATTAAGAGCCTCATGGCTCTGCCGCCTGAGCTGCCCCAGCTACCACACATAACGTTACGAAACAATAAAATAGATTTCCTCCGACTGTGATCCGAGAGGAATTTCAGAGCTAGGGCCGACTTAATATCTGCACAAGGGAACATCCAACTAGTGGATTCATATCCGGACAAGACTAGGACAGTGAAGCCTCATAAGCACAACGAGGGAGTGGTAAATCCATTAGCACAGGCATTGCAAACCACAAAGACAAATTAAAAGAAGATTTTATTAAGAGTAAGAGGAGGAGTGAGGCTGGAAGGACCTGTCACTTACAGTGTCTCTCAGCTTCTCCTTTTTCCAATCTTAAATCGAGCTCATCCCATTTAGCTGTGTGTGCAATTTCCCCTCCCCCACACCACCAAAGGAAAAAAATTCTACATGAAAATGTCTATGCGTTTTCATGCACATTTATCCAAAGACGCATCTTTTTGTGTGCAATTTACACATTGGGAAAGGAGTATAACAAGGCTGTATATTGTCTCCCTGCTTATTTAACTTATATGCAGAATTCATCATGTGAAAGGCTGGGCTGGCTGGATGAATCCCAAGCCGGAATTAAGATTGCTGGAAGAATATCAACAACCTCAGATATGCAGATGACACAACCTTGATGGCAGAAAGTGAGGAGGAATTAAAGAACCTTTTAATGAGGGTGAAAGAGGAGAGCGCAAAATATGGTCTGAAGCTCAACATCAAAAAAACTAAGATCATGGCCACTGGGCCCATCACCTCCTGGCAAATAGAAGGGGAAGAAATGGAGGCAGTGAGAGATTTTACTGTCTTGGGCTCCAAGATCACTGCAAATGGTGACAGCAGTCACAAAATTAAAAGACGCCTGCTTCTTGGGAGAAAAGCAATGAAGGTCCATATAGTTAAAGTTATGATTTTCCCAGTAGTGATGTATGGAAGTGAAAGCTGGACCCTAAAGAAGGCTGATCACCGAAGAATTGATGCTTTTGAATTCTGGTGCTGGAGGAGACTCTTGAGAGTCCCGTGGACTGCAAGAAGATCAAACCGATCCATTCTGAAGGAAATCAGCCCTGAGTGCTCACTGGAAGGACAGATCCTGAAGCTGAGGCTCCAATACTTTGGCCACCTCATGAGAAGAGAAGACTCCCTGGAACAGACCCTGGTGGTGGGAAAGATGGAGGGCACAAGGAGAAGGGGACGACAGAGGACGAGATGGTTGGACAGTGTTCTCGAAGCTACCAGCATGAGTTTGACCAAACTGCGGGAAGCAGTGGAAGACAGGAGTGCCTGGCGTGCTCTGGTCCAGGGGGTCACAAAGAGTCGGACACGACTAAAGGACTAAACGAAAACAACAACACACATTTCCAAAGTCCATTTTCTGTAACCCAATGCTCTTCTGCATGCTACTTTCCCTAATATATATAATCGCGTGCAGTTTTTGTTGTGGTCGGTTGACAAACTGCATCGCAAGGTGTGACTTTTCGAAGTGTAGCTGCCTTTCAGGTTGCGTTGTGTTTCAGGAAGCGCATATTATTCTTTCTTTCTTTATAACGTTGCTTACCCAAACCCAGGATGGGTTGCAACAATGCAGCATATAATTCTCAAAACAAATAAAACCGCTAGAATTACAAGACAAGTAAATAATAGTAACGACAACAACAACAATAATAATTCATTACTTATACCCCACCCATCTGGCAGGGTTTCCCCAGCCACTCTGGGCAGCTTCCAACAAAATATTAAAAATACATTAAAACATCAGTCATTAAAAACTTCCCTAAGCAGGGCTGCCTTCAGATATCTTCTAAAAGTCAGATAGTTGTTTATTTCCTTGACATCTGATGAGAGGGCATTTCACAGGGCGGGTGCCACCACCGAGAAGGCCCTCTGCCTGGTTCCCTGTAACCTCGCTTCTCGCAGGGAGGAAACTGCCAGAAGGCCCTTGGAGCTGGACCTCAGTGTCCGGGCTGAACAATGGGGGTGGAGATGCTATATATGGGCCAAGGCCATTTAGGGCTTTCAAGATCAGCACCAACACTTTGACTTATGCTCAGAAACGTACTCAAAAACCAACATGATGGAAACAAGCAGCACAAATTCAGTAACAGTATGCCCAGCAAGGGTCCTGGAGAAATTGGGACAGCCCGTTTTTTTCATGCAACAGTATGGAGGCCATTTTGGGGCGAGATCTTGCCCTTAAAAAAGCATTTTTCGGGGCTGCAATCTTTCATGGCGTCCTGAAACACATGAAAAAGTGCGTCTTTTGGGCTCTGTGATCTCCCGTAGGTCGTGTGACTTGTGCAAAAGCACAGACAGAAAGACACACTTCCCAGTTTTGGGATTCAACGTGTTGGAGGGTTTGCAACAGAGGTGGATCCCGCAAAACAGATCGCCTTAGCTGTCAAAGGCCCCTTAGGCGGGCTTGCATTAAAATTTCAAACTGAACTGAAACTCTCCCTCATCCCCAAGACACAAACAGGGGAAGCCATGTGGCATGTTAAGAAATTTAAACATTAAAGATCTGGCTTTAATGAAAAAGCAAGTAGAAGACAACATAATAGAAGTTTCTGCAATCCTGCGTGTTTTGGAGATAGGGAGACCGAGACCATATAACACCGGTCTTGAAAGACCTACATTGGTTCCCAGTACATTTCCAAGCACAATTCAAAGTGTTGGTGCTGACCTTTAAAGCCCTAAACGGCCTCAGCCCAGTAGACCTGAAGGAGCGTCTCCACCCCCATCGTTCTACCCGGACACTGAGGTCCAGCGCCGAGGGCCTTCTGGTGGTTCCCTCGCTGCGAGAAGCCAAGTTACAGGGAACCAGGCAGAGGGCCTTCTCGGTGGTGGCGCCTGCCCTGTGGAACACCCTCCCACCAGATGTCAAAGAGAACAACAACTACCAGACTTTTAGAAGACATCTGAAGGCAGCCCTCTTTAGGGAAGCTTTTAAGGTTTGATGCATTACAGTATTTTAATATTTTTTGGGAAGCCGCACAGAGTGGCTGGGGAAGCCCAGCCAGATGGGCGGGGTATAAATAATAAATTATTATTATTATTATTATTATTATTATTATTATTATTATTAATCGAGAAGAGGTTTTCCTCCCTCTTTCATAACACCGGAACTCGTGAACATCCAATGAAGGGGAATGTTGGGACAGATTTTTTAAAAAGGACTTATTTACGCAGCACATAGTTAAACTAAGGAACTCATTGCCACAAGACGCAGTGATGGCTACCAATTTAGGTGGCGAATGTGAGGCCTTGACTGGATTTATGCACACAGAGAATTTGTGAATAGTACCGAGGCAGTATATTTACTCCTGAGTAACTCTTCTGCATATTCTGCTCCTGAAAACCACTGGTGATTCACGAATCCCTGAGATATTAAAATCATTGAGGGATTGGGAGAATCAGGCTGGGTGCGAAGGGAGTGTTAAAATCTTGCTCAGTGGGGCATCAAGGCTGGATGACGCAAGAATCTCCTGGGCGAAATCCCCCCTCGCCTTTGGGTTCTGTGGAAGATCAGAGCAGAAGAATGTAACAGGCCCTTCTGGCCTTAAAGAAAATAAATACGGCACTATTTTGAGAATGCGCTGGGAGTTTTGTCTCCCACTTCAGAGGCTCTTAAGACAGCACATTTGCTGCCGTCTTGAAGATAATTCCACATTTCCAGAGGTGTTTGCTTAGTGTGTGATAGAAGTTGCAGGATACAGTTTCGTGGCACACGCCCAGCGGATGATAAGGCCTTGCGGTCAGACCATATTCACACGAAACATTGAAACACTACAATGGCACTTTAAACAGTCCTGGTCTTCTCCCCAAAAGAAATCTGGGAGCCGTAGTTTGCTGAGAGTTGCCAGGAGACCCTCGTTTCCCCTCACAGAGCTACGATTCTCAGAAGGGTTTAACCATCATAGGATCGTAGAGTTGTAGAGTTGGGACGGACTACTAGGGTCATCTAGTTGAAAATAATAATAATAAATATTTGTTTTATTTATACCCCGCCCTTCCCGGTTCAAAAAACCGGGCTCAGGGCTGCTAACAACAAATTAAAAACACTTATTTGATGCAACAACAAAAAAACAGCATAAAATGCAATATAAAACATGAATAACAATAAATTCAGAATTCAAAAATCAGTTTAGGGGGGATATCCATCCAATAAGCATTAGATGATCACCAGGGCTAGCTAAATTAGTCCTATTTCGGCCAGCGAGGAGACCAGGGGAGAATTAGCTGTGGGATCCCAGAGCGGGTAATCTTCATAAAAAGGGGAGGGGGAGGGAAGGAAGGAAGGGGAATAAAAGATCAGGCTAAGTTCAAATTGAAAGCCAGGCGGAATAGCTCTGTCTTACAGGCCCTGCGGAAGGAAGTTAAATCCTGCAGGGCCCTGGTCTCATGGGACAGAGCATTCCACCAGGTCGGAGCCATCACTGAAAAGGCCCTTGCCCTGGTGGAGGATAATCTGACTTCTTTAGGGCCCAGGACCTCTAAACTATGATTATTCATGGACCTTAAGGTCCTCTGCGGGGCGGACCAGGAGAGGCGGTCCTGTAAATATGAGGGCCCTAAGCCCTAAGATGGAGCAAGCTTGTTTTCTCCTGCTCTGGAGGCGAGGACCTGAACCAATGGCTTCAAGTTACAAGAAAGGAGATTGTGACTAAACATCAGGAAGAACTTTCTGATGGTAAGAGCTGTTCAACAGTGGAATGGTCTCCTTCGGGAAGCAGTGGACTCTCCTTCCTTTGCAGGTTTCTAAAGAGAGGTTGGGCGGCCATCTGTCATGGATGCTTTATCTGAGATTCCTGCATTGCAAGAGGTTAGACTAGAAGACGCTTGAGGTCCCTTCCAACTGTATGTTTCTATGAGATTTGGCAGTGGCTAGTGGATGTGGGTGGCGCTGTGGTCTAAACCACAGAGCCTAGGGCTTGCCAATCAGAAGGTCGGCGGTTCAAATCCCCGCGACGGGGTGAGCTCCTGTTGCTCGGTCCCTGCTCCTGCCAACCTAGCAGTTCGAAAGCACGTCAGAGTGCAAGTATATAAATAGGTACCGCTCTGGCGAAAAGGTAAACGGCGTTTCCGTGTGCTGCTCTGGTTCACCAGAAGCGGCTTAGTCATGCTGGCCACATGATCTGGAAGCTGTCTGTGGACAAACTCCCTCGGCCTGTAAAGCGAGATGAGTGCCACAACCCCAGAGTCATCCGCAACTGGACCTAATGGTCAGGGGTACCTTTACCTTTACCTTAGTTTGCTAAGAGATTAGTTTTGTTGGCATAGGTACTTTCTGGTGTAATAGGGCGTTGGACTGATCTTGATTTAGGATTGGTATTGCCGACTTGCCCTGCTCTACCCCAGCCAAATTCTGGAAGAACTTAATTTTCCTGATTTGAATTACTGGTACCCAAGGAGATTGGAGTGTGGCATTATTTGAAAACCTCACCTATAAGATGGGAGTAAAGGTAAAGGGACCCCTGACCATTAGGTCCAGTCGTGGCCGACTCTGGGGTTGCAGCGCTCATCTCACTTTATTGGCCAAGGGAGCCGACGTACAGCTTCCAGGTCATGTGGCCAGCATGACTAAGAAGCTTCTGGCGAACTAGAGCAGCACATGGAAACACCATTTACCTTCCCGCCAGAAGGTATTTATCTACTTGTACTTTGATGTGCTTTCGAACTGCTAGGTTGGCAGGAGCAGGGACTGAGCAATAGGAGCTCACCCCGTCACGGGGATTTGAACCATCAACCTTCTGATCGGCAAGCCTTAGGCTCTGTGGTTTAACCCACAGTGCCACCCGCATCCCAATATGGGAGTAGTTAAAGGTAAAAGAAAGCAAGATCCATTTGTGGGGACCTTTGTGGGATATGTGAATACACAAGACAGTAATAGCCTTGTTCCAACCCTGTGCAAATCTGTTTGGCACGTATGTATATAATTCCCTTTCTTTAATCTGTCTTGCTGTAACCAAATATGCTTTGGATATGCTGATGACATTATGCTCTCTTGGAAAGGGGTGGTGGGAGAGTCAGTGGATATTCAGGGGAAATGTTTTTTTTGTTTTTTGTTTTTTGGGGAGTTCTGGATACAGCATGGTTTTATGCTGCAAATTCTGTGTGTTTGTTCTGAAACTCAATAAAATTATTTATTTCTGGTGGCCGGCTTGCGCCTTTCGCACATCATAGGTGCTCAGCCTGAGCATTCATCAATACAGATTATTGTTGTGGGCTTCAGGACTTTTCCTCACCGGGGAGCAATCCTTCTGCAGTGACCATCAGAAAGTTCTGGACGCCTGGGGAAAATGGAGATTGAGGAGCATTATAAACTCCCCGTCACCCCGATCTGCGCTAGGATGGGTCTGAGCTGACGAAAGCAAGAGAGGAACGGAAAGTCGCTCTTCGCAGGCGGCTAAGTGCTAACAGTTGCTTGTTTTCTTTGGACCGGGCTGTTCCGGAATCGGCGAGCATTACAACAAGGAATAGGAAGTGAGCTGAAGGCCTGGGGTGCTCATCAGGATTGGTTTATAATTATGGACCAACATCTTCCCTCTGACAAAACAGCACATGCAGAGGGAGGGGGGACCCCCTCCAGAGAGTGTGGGTTGGGGAACGTAAGGGGATGTTCGGACCTGATTGAGTTTTAATTTACGGAGGCTGGAAGGAATCCGGCTCGCTGCAGGCCGACCTTGCAAAATTCTGGCACGCCTCCACATCCGTGAAAACACACAATTTCCCGTGCACTATTTGCACCTTTGGGAGGGGCCATTCGACCCACCTAAGATGAGGGAGGAGGGCAAAAGGATGCCAGAGATGCTGTCTGCTTATCGGCAGACAGTTTAAACTCCCCTTGGCATCTGGGAGCGAGTGTTAGCGAGGGCCGCCGAGTGCCTGAGAACCATCCCAGCTGAAGAAGGTGCTGACAAGACTGTCCTACGCAGAAGGAAGCGATCCGCATCTCGGTTTCCATGAGCTAATCGAAAGGGACCCATCAGGCATGATGAGGTTTGCGACAGAGGGAAGAGATCACCCAACGTCAGCGTCAGTCATCTGATGGGAAAGTTCCCTTGGTAGATTTAAACCTGGCCGAGATGGGGAAAGGAATTGCAGACCATCATAGGCTTGGATATACAGTGGTACCTCGGGTTACATACGCTTCAGGTTACAGACGCTTCAGGTTACAGACTCTGCTAACCCAGAAATAATACCTCGGGTTAAGAACTTTACTTCAGGCTGGGAACAGAAATCGTGCGGCGGCAGCAGCGGGAGGCCCCATTAGCTAAAGTGGTGCTTCAGGTTAAGAACACTTTCAGGTTAAGAACGGACCTCCGGAACAAATTTAGTACTTAATCTGAGGTACCACTGTATAAGGTGTGACCGGAAGGTTCGGTGAATGGTCACAGAAATCGGACAGCGAAAAGTATTTGAACATATTTACCTTACAAGCCTTCAAAGTAGACCCCACTTGATACAATGCACTGCTGGCAACGTTCGTAGAACTGTTGGAAACTTCTGTAAAGGTAAAGGGACCCCTGACCATTAGGTCCAGTCGTGGCCGACTCTGGGGTTGTGGCGCTCATCTCGCTTTATTGGCCGAGGGAGCCGGTGTACAGCTTCTGGGTCATGTGGCCAGCATGACTAAGCCGCTTCTCTGGCAAACCAGAGCAGAGCATGGAAACACCATTTACCTTCCCGCTGGAGCGGTAACTATTTATCTACTTGCGCTTTGACATGCTTTTGAACTGCTAGGTTGGCAGGAGCAGGGACCAAGCAATGGGAGCTCACCCTGTCATGGGGATTTGAACCGCCGACCTTCTGATCGGCAAGTCCTAGGCTCTGTGGTTTAACACACAGCGCCACCCGCGTCCCGGAAGCTTCTGTAGAAGTCCTCTTTTCGTACTGCTTTCTGTTCCCTCGTCACAGCAGTTTGGAGGTGTGAAATGTTGGGAAATCTGCGCCCTTTCGGTGCAGATTTCAGTTTTGGAAAAAGAAAGAAATCCGGTGGGGCCCGATTGGGAGAATATGGAGGGTGGGAGAACTCAGTAACCTCAGTAAATATTTCACGCGGAATATGCAATTCTTCCGCCGTTATTCAGATGGACAAACGCCGATCCCACATCAGTAACTCACAAACTCTGTCTGCATTTGCTACCGTTCTGCTCCTCAATGGTCTACCAGACTGAGGGTCATCTTTGATGGTTTGCCGCCCTTCATGGAAACTCATAAACCATTCATACACTGTCTCTTGAGTTACAGCTTCATCTCCGTACACAACTATGAGCATTTTGTGGGTTTCCGATGCTGGTTGTATGTTCGAATATTTCTCGCTGTCTGATTTCTGTGACCATTCGCCGAACTTTCTGGTCACACCTTGTATATGCGTTTGTAAGCTGGTCTCCTTGTGCAACCAGTAACTGACTATGGTTTGTTCCATCTGATTTAATCCTGTGTGTGCACTATATATTGATACCTGTATAGTGGGTTACATATGCTTCAGGTTACAGACGCTTCAGGTTACAGACTCCGCTAACCCAGAAATAATACCTCGGGTTAAGAACTTTGCTTCAGGATGAGAACAGAAATCGTGCTCCAGCGGCAGCAGGAGGCCCCATTAGCTAAAGTGGTGCTTCAGGTTAAGAGCAGTTTCAGGTTAAGAACAGACCTCCGGAACAAAGTAAGTTCTTAACCCGAGGTACCACTGTACCTTTAAAGCCCATTCAAGGTACATTCCTCGCTGCAGAGAATTCTGGGTACTGTGGTTCATCAAGCGCTGCTTGGAACTGCAACACTGCGACGGGTAAACTACAGTTCCCAGAGGGGAAGAATGTGCTCTGAATGTGCTTTCAAAGTGTATTGTGTACACCAGACATAGGCAAACTCAGCCCTCCAGCTGTTTGGGGACTACAGTTCCCATCATCCCTGAACACTGATCCTGTTAGCTAGGGATCATGGGAGTTGTAGTCCCAAAACATCTGGAGGGCCGAGTTTACCTATGCCTGGTGTACACAGTCAACTCCTTTCTACAGTTCCCTTAAGGGTCAAAAAGCAGCTTGCCTGATCTTCCCTGCAAGGAGGGATCGGACAGGAATTTGGTTTGGCTTTGCTTTTTAAGGTAGATCTAACCAATTTGCAGTTCACAGAACAATAGGTGACCCAAGACACAGGTGCGCTTTGAAATTCACATTGCTACAAATTTCGTGATGCAGTTCCCCCAGCCAAAAACAGCCAACAAAAAGCAGGTGTGTGACAGGAAAGTGTGTGTGTGTGTGAAAATGCATTTATTGTTGTTTAGTCGTTTAGTCGTGTCCGATTCTTCGTGACTCCATGGACCAGAGCACGCCAGGCCCTCCTGTCTTCCACTGCCTCCCGCAGTTTGGTCAAACTCATGCTCGTTGCTTTGAGAACACTGTCCAACCATCCTGTCCTCTGTCGTCCCCTTCTCCATGTGCCCTCCATCTTTCCCAACATCAGGGTCTTTTCCAGGGAGTCTTCTCTTCTCATGAGGTTGCCAAAGTATTGGAGCCTCAGCTTCAGGATCTGTCCTTCCAGTGAGCACTCAGGGCTGATTTCCTTCAGAATGGATCGGTTTGATCTTCTTGCAGTCCATGGGACCCTCAAGAGTCTCCTCCAGCACCAGAATTCAAAAGCACCCATTCTTCGGCGATCAGCCTTCTTGATGGTCCAGCTCTCACTTCCATACATCACTACTGGGAAAACCATATCTTTAACTATACGGACCTTTGTTGGCAAGGTGATGTTTCTGCTTTTTAAGATGCTGTCTAGGTTTGTCATTGCTTTTCTCCCAAGAAGCAGGCGTCTTTTAATTAGTGAGCAGATAAACTGCATTCGGTTAGGGGAATTAGCTTACAAAAATGTGGCTCTTAGGAGAAATGCTGGTGGTTTTTTATGAAGCCTTTTTTGTTTTTGTTTTTAAAGTGCTTGCAAGTGTTGCAAACCAATGTGGATTTCATGAAAGCATTTTGAGGCAGACATGGGCTCTTTATATTTACATTGGACTATTAGTAATTGGGGAGAAAGGGAAACAATGATGTTAGTTCTTCATTCCTTCATTTGGCAAGTCTGTATATGAATTCCTTAGTTTAAGGAAATGCCCAATTGCAAGGAAAATATTGCAATTGTTTTGTCTTCTCCTGCTGGATCTTAGGTTCCATGTGATTTTAGTGCTTTCTTGTTGCTTTCTTTCATTTGCATGGAAAATTTTCCCTTTCTTGTCATAATTTACAAATTTCAATAAAAACCTGAAAAGAACAAGAAAGTGCATCTGCTGGCTGCAAAAACGAGGAACCGAAAGAAACCAGATTTGACAGCTCCGTCCATCCCTACAGGCAAAGCATCAATAGGAAACACATACTGTACAAAAACCATCCTTCCATCAAACCCAGAGAGCAGTCAACATGACCAGTGCTAGATTTACATATAAGCTAAACAAGCTATAGCTTAGGGCCCCAGTCTCTTGGGGGCCCCAAAAAATTTAAAGGGAAAAAAACCTGGATGTACATTTCCAAAATATAAGATAAAAAACAAATAAAATAAAACCTACATACAGCAAAAGTGTTTTATGTTGCGTAGGTTCCTATTTGTTACGTGCAAATGGCTTGATATACCTATTAGGTCCATAAATTACATATAGCATCTATTCAACACACAAAAACAGCGACCATTTGTTGTTGACAAAGGACAGCTGGACATATAAAGGGCCCCATTACCTTCAGTAGCTTAGCGCCTTAATAATAATAATAATAATAATAATAATAATAATAATAATAATAATAGTTTTTTATTTATACCCTGCCCATCTGACTGGGCTTCCCCAGCCACTCTGGGCGGCTTCCAACAAAATAATAAAATGCCGTAATACATCAAACATTAAAAGCTTCCCTAAACAGGGCTGCCTTCAGATGTCTTCTAAAAGTCTGGTAGTTGTTGTTCTCTTCGACATCTGGTGGGAGGGCATTCCACAGGGAGGGTGCCACTACCAAGAAGGCCCTCTGCCTGGTTCCCTGTAACTTGGCTTCTCACAGTGAGGGAACCACCAGAAGGCCCTCGGCTTTGGAACTCAGTGTCCGGGTAGAACGATGGGGGTGGAGACTCTCCTTCAAACCTAAATCCGGCCCTGAACATGACACCCTTCAGAAGCTACTGGACTAAAACTCCCATCATACCTGACCAAAAGCCACACTCGCTGGGGCTGATGGGAGTTTGCCCATTTCTTCCATCTGGCCCAATATTTTGGGCTCACCTGTAACTCACCTGAAAAGCAAACCCTTCCACTGTGTGCATTTTCCCGGTGCCAGAGCGATAGACAAGGACCGGATGTTCAGGAGCCGGGAGACATAAACCCAGCTTCAATCTCCGAAACTTCAAAGCCACTGACAAGAGAGAGAACAACTTTGAACTTGGCATCCTTGCAGATTGTTTCTGCTTCTGCTGCTGCTGCATTCTGACAGAGCAACCTCCCCAGAAGCCGGCAGGGGAGCCCAGAGTGGTGCAGAGATGCTTTTCAAAGCGATGGCTCCTTCTGCACAGCGTGACACAGACACGGAGGAACAGCAAGATGAAAGCTCAGTGCGGTTATTGCCAACTCCTGCAGCGGCGCAAGGAGAGCTCTTAATGAACTCGTTGCTGGCGTCGGGGAACGTGGACTGTGAAGGCCTCTGACAGCTTTACGGTTTGGGAAGATGAGACGCTGGGATATTATGATTTTATGGTGCAAACTCCCAAATGAATAAAATGCCCCTTGCCTTGGAGTGTTTGCCCCGATCATCTTCAGAGCTGAAATGAGTCAGAGGGGAATTTCATTTTTTAAAAAACCAAAAAAAGGAAAGTAATACTCCTCATTTAAATCTGCTTCCAATACTTGACATTCTTGCTCTCCTCATTTCCTTACATATACAGGTGTATATGTAAGAAACTGGAGTTGCTGTGCTCTGGAAACATGCCATTATATTAAAATACATGCTTATTCCCTCTTCAGACTGCAAAGGAAATATCAGTTCTGCAGGTTTGGGAGCACTGACACTTTGCTGGCTGGTTGGCACAACGTTGATTGGCTGACAACCTTACTATTATTATTTTTATTTTATTTTTCAAAAAAAAATTTTTTTATTAATTTCCCAAGTTTATAACAAATACAACACAACACAAAAAACAAAACATATAAAAAGAAAAACAGACACACATATAAAATTTCTTCCAATCGAAGTCCAAATTTATTTCCATTATTGACTTCCTCGAATCCTTCCTGATTTTCATTAAATCTCATTTTAGCAATTTTCCAATATTCACTTTCTAATATAATTAACTAGTTCAAATTACTAACTTCCTTTCTTTTCATCATAATCTCCATCCATAGTATTATGCAATTCAGCATACTTTAATCCTAAACCAATTTAATACTTGCAAGTATTTCCACTTATGTTATATTATAATATTTAGCTAGATATTCCTTAAATTTCTTCCAATCTTCTTGATATTTCTCCTCTTTCTGGTCGCAGATTCTTCCGGTCAGGTCAGCTAGCTCCAAAAAGTCCAACATCTTCATCTGCCAATCCTCCACTGTTGGTATTTCTTGTGATTTCCAATTTTTGGCTAATAAAATTCTTGCTGCAGTTGTCGAACGTCTCTTTTGGGCAATTCCATTCCTATTATCCCAAGTAGAAAGGCTTCTGGTTTCTTAATAAATGTATATTTCAACATTTTTTTTCAGTTCATTATATATCTTTCCCCAGAAGTCTTTCACCTTTGGACACGTCCACCACATATGGAAAAAGGTACCTTCTTTTTCTTTACATTTCCAACATAAATTATACTATTATTATTATTATTATTATTATTATTATTATTATTATTATTTCATTTACACCCCACCTTTTTACCTGATGGTCATCCAAGGCCAGGAGGAATACAAAGACAAAAACATGATTGTACGACATGCTCTTTTGGGACCCCAAATAGCTGCAGTTATTGCTGAAAAGTTTGCGTCAACAACCAAAGAAAGCCTTCACACTGCATTTCTCAACTTTGAATCCGCCTTTGCTTCAATTCCCAGAAGCAGGTTATGGGAAACGTTTGAGGCTGCTAACATCGATAGGCGATTGCTCACACTCACGTGGAGTCTCTATGAAAACACGCATCTGAGAGGCAGATGCAGCCGTGCTGGTCATTCAACAGGATTAATACCCACTTATAAGAAAGGGATGTGTCCTGGCCCCCACTTGGTTCAATTTTTATATCAGTTCTCTGGTCCAGTCCGTGAGAAAGATAAATTCACATCCTCCCAAACTGGCAAATAGACCACTGTCAATCCTCCTATAGGTACACGGATGACGCTGTGGTCTAAATCATGGAGCCTCTTGGACTTGCCCATCGGGAGGTCGGCAGTTCAAATCCCTGCGACGGAAGGAGCTCCCGTTGCTCAGTCCCAGCTCCTGCCAACCTAGCAGTTTGAAAGCACATCAAAGTGCAAGTAGATAAATAGGTACCCCTCCGGCAGGAAGGTAAATGGCGTTTCCATGCACTCAGGCCTCCATCACAGTGTCCCATTGTGTCAGAAGCAGTTTAGTCATGCTGGCCACATGACCCGCAAAGCTGTCTTTGGACAAATGCCAGCTCCCTTTGTTTGAGCCATCCAGAGTTATCTGTTTGTTTTGCAATAAATCCTCCTTTTTAATTACCTACGTTGACTGCGTTATCAAGCTGGGAACCTGGACTCCTGCCACTCAGCTTCTGCCAACCTAGCAGTTCGAAAGCACACCAGTGCAAGTAGATAAATAGGTACTGCTGCAGCGGGAAGGTAAACAGCATTTCCCTGCACTCTGGTTTCCATCACGGTGTCCCGTTGCACCAGAAGTGGTTCAGTCCTGCTGGCCACATGACCTGGAAAGCTGTCTGCAGACAAACGCCGGCTCCCTCGGCCTGAAAGCAAGATGAGCGCCACAACCCCATAGTCACCTTTGACTGGACTTAACCATTGAGGGGTCCTTTACCTTTACCTTTTACCTATGAAGACAATGGGATGCTCCTTTCATTGCCAAGCACGGGCCTGAGACGTCTTCTAAGTGCCCAAGCTTCCTTCTGCAACAATGAACTGTGGGCAATAAATTACACTCAAATTAAGGTCTTGGTTTTTTTAAAAGAAAACGAGAACCGGGCATTGTTGGCAGATCAATGGACACCAAACTGAGCAGGCTGCCTCCTATAAATACCTAGGTGTAACCTTTCAATCATTTGGGAAGCCCCAAACAAAGTTTGCCATTGCAAATGCTCGAAGGAGCACTGGAACACTTCTCTCTTTTTCTTCTATACTAAAGGTGGCCAAAATTTACCTGCAGCCATGCAAGTATTTGGGACGTGGATGGTGCTGTGGGTTAAACCACAGAGCCTAGGGCTTGCCGATCAGAAGGTCGGTGGTTCAAATCCCCGCGACGGGGTGAGCTCCCGTTGCTTGGTCCCTGCCAGTGAGAGCCAGTGTGGTGCAGTGGTTAACAGCAGTAGACTCGTAATCCGGGGAACCATCTCCGCTCCTCCACATGCAGCTGCTGGGTGACCTTGGGCCAGTCACACTTCTCTGAAGTCTCTCAGCCCCACTCACCTCACAGAGTGTTTGTTGTGGGGGAGGAAGGGAAAGGAGGAGGAGGAGAAGAAGAGTTTGGATTTGATATCCCTCTTTATCACTACCCGAAGGAGTCTCAAAGCGGCTCACAATCTCCTTTCCCTTCCTCCCCCACAACAAACACTCTGTGAGGTGAGTGGGGCCGAGAGACTTCAGAGAAGTGTGACTGGCCCAAGGTCACCCAGCAGCTGCATGTGGGGGAGCGGAGACGCGAACCCGGTTCCCCAGATTATGAGACTACCACTCTTAACCACTACACCACACTGGCTCTCAAGGAGCCAGTACTAGAAAGGAGAATGTTAGCCGCTTTGAGACTCCTTTGGGTAGTGATAAAGCGGGATATCAAATCCAAACTCTTCTTCTTCTTCTTCTGCCCACCTAGCAGTTCGAAAGCACGTCAAAGCGCAAGTAGATAAATTGGTACCGCTCCGGCGGGAAGGTAAACAGCATTTCCGTGAGCTGCTCTGGTTTGCCAGAAGCGGTTTAGTCCTGCTGGCCACATGACCCGGAAGCTGTACGCCGGCTCCCTCGGCCAATAAAGCGAGATGAGCGCCGCAATCTCAGAGTCGTCCGCAACTGGACCTAATGGTCAGGGGTCCCTTTACCTTTACACAAGTATTTGCTGTTAACGTAATGGCTGCAGAAACCCAGGGCTCACTTGGAGGTGATGGGAGCAAACAAGGCTTTGTTTGGGGGAGGTGGAGCTGGTAAAGTAGCCAGGGCAAGATGGAAGAGCCCCCCCCCCCTTGAAGCTTAATGCCAAGCCCTCTGAGATAACCCCAATGTACCCAGCCAGGTCTCATGGAGCGAGAGGAACAGAAGTTTAGCATTATGGGCAATATTTCTATATTAAATCCCTCTCCCCCAGCCCATACAATAGCTCGGTTCAAGGATAATTCAATCCATAAATCTTATCTCTGCTGACCTCCATTTTCAGCCCGGCACACGGACTTTTCTTTTTTTTAAGCTCCTCCACATCTGGTAGAAATCTACGCCCAGCATAACAGCTGCTCAAAGGTCTGATCCAAAACTGGGATAATAACTCAGAAAGCTTTTTGTCGAGCTGTGATGGTGAAGTGCTTGTGGAGGCAGTGGCGTAGCGTGGGGGTGCAGGGGGGGGCCAGCCGCACCGGGCGCAACATCTGGGGGGGGCGCTTGCCGCCTCCAGAGTCGCTGAAGAGCCTCGGGCGCAGGCTGTAGCAGAGCCCCATGTCTCGCAGAACCGACGAATTGTGCGCGCGTCCGGGCTGAAGGCGTCCGGCAGGCAGCGGCTCTCAGCGCTCGCAGCGGAGGGCGCACCAGGCAGCCCCTCCTCACAGCCCCGCCGCCGCCGCTGCTGCAGCTGCTGGGCCATGTTAAATTTTCCTCGCCTCTCTGCCCTCCACCTCCTCCGGGCAAGCGGCGTCGTTTGGGCGGCAGCGCCAGCGGCAACTCGCCTCAGATCACCTGACACGGACCCGCCGCCGCCGCCGTGGCTACCTTACCGTAAATACCCCAGCCCAGGCAGCAGCAAGAAGAAGCTGGCAGCGGCAGCAGGTTAGGGGTTAGGGGCGCAAATTACTTGCCTAGCCCCGGGTTAGGGGGTGCAAATTACTTGCCTTGCCCCGGGTGCTGACAACCCACGCTACGCTACTGTGTGGAGGGGAGATCTCTGCTGCCCTGGCTGCAGTCGAGAGCAAGACACAGCAAGCCTGGATCGGGAGCCTGTGGCAGGCCAGAGGTGGTTGGACTCTGAGTCCCGTCAGCCCCAGCCAGCAGGGCTGGTGATTAGGATTATCGTTCAAGGACACATCCCAGCCAGGCAGATACACTCAAGGAGGGTGCCAAGCAAGCCAGTGAGGGGTGTGGTCTAGGGAGGGGGCGTGGCCTGTAGGAGAAGCCTGAGGGCCAGGCAGAGAGACATTGATGGCCACCTTTGACCACACGGCCTGTGGTCCTCCACACCTGACATACATACCTCTCATTCTAGAGGGCTTTCCATCTGGTTGGCCATGGTGAGAGGGTTTGGTCTGATCCAGCAGTCAGGCTCACCTTGTATTCTCCTAAAGCAAAAAGGCCCATCTGAATAATCTAGCAGGAAGATTCCTGGTCAAGATGTCTTGTGTCTTCTTCTTCTTTTTTGGTGATCACTCGTAGCCAAGTAAGATTGTCTTCCATGAACACGGTTTTAACAGTGAGTCCGTAAGTGACTGTGGAGGTCAATTCTGGATCCACACGTCCTTCCACAGTGGGGACATAGGTTTCCAAGCAGGGGCTGATCATGGTGTGGATTTGCCAAGGCTGCCTTCCTCTTAGCACATTTCTCCCTTGCGTCCTGAGTTCGAGCATCTTCAAAACCCATGACACCTTTGGTATAAAGGCTGTTCTCCAATTGGAGCGTTTGCAGGCCAGTGTTTCCCAATTGTTGGTGTTTATACTACATTTTTAAAAAAATTTCCTTGAGACAGTCTTTAAACCTCTTTTGTTGACCACCAGCCTTACGCTTTCCATTTTCAAGTTCGGAATAGAGCAGTTGCTTTGGAAGACGATAATCAGGCATCCGCCCAACATGACCAGTCCAGCGAAGTTGATGTTGAAGAATCATTGTTTTGAGTATGCAGGCTTTGGCATGGTAATGACTTGACACTCTGTTAATTACTTCAGCACACTCAACTCTCCTCAAGGCTCTGAGACAGGCAATAATGTTTGAACAGTTGGGGGTTGGCATCCATCTGTCTTGAGAGACAATGGAGGAGTGAACCTTCTGGGATGGAGTCAAACCATGGGAGAGTTACAGCGCCTGATGTGGCTGTAGAGACCGAAGCAGGAGAGACATGTTTTGTTGCAGCTGGGGCAGATGGAGGAGTCCAGTTGTGCTGTGGCAGACGCAGCATGACATTTCTTCTCTCTGCTCTCCTCCCAGCAGCCATTCCTCCTCTGGTCATTTCTGTGGATGTCCGACTTGACTGCCTGCCTCCAGGCACTGAGGTCATCTGCAAGAGATTCCCACACAGAGGAGTGAATATTGTCAGCCTTCAAGTCACATTAGCGGGACACGGGTGGCGCTGTGGGTTAAACCACAGAGCCTAGGACTTGCCGATCAGAAGGTCGGCAGTTCGAATCCCCACAACGGGGTGAGCTCCCGTTGCTCGGTCCCTGCTCCTGCCAACCTAGCAGTTCGAAAGCACGTCAAAGTGCAAGTAGATAAATAGGTACCGCTCCGGCAGGAAGGTAAACGGCGTTTCCATGTGCTGCTCTGGTTCTCCAGAAGCGGCTTACTCATGCTGGCCACATGACCCAGAAGCTGTATGCCAGCTCCCTCGACCAATAAAGCAAGATGAGCGCCGCAACCCCAGAGTCGGCCACGACTGGACCTAATGGTCAGGTGTCCCTTTACCCTTTACCTTAAGTCACATTTGCAGACATCTGACTGGCCTTACAGGTACAGTAGATTCCCGGTTGAGATGTCTTGTGTGTTTCCTTCCGAGCAAGCAAGTTTTGGCATGGGTAGTGACTTGACACCCAATTAATTACTTCAGCACGCCCCATTCTCCTCGCAGGCTCTGAGAGAGGTGATAATAGGTCCCAATTAAAAAGACTCCACACTCCTTTTTCCTCAGCCAATTTCCCCCAGGTAGCTTTCCTCGGAGTGGCTACAGTTTGACAGTTCTGCAGCCAAGGAGGTTGTACTTTTATTAGCATTTCTGGAGAGAAATTGCCCCTCTGAAGCTGCGTCAAGAAATCTAAACACGTACGCCCACAGAGCACGTGTCTTTTTCTTCTGCTTAGAAAGGTCAAAGGGGTTTGGAAGTTGCAGTTGTCCCAGAAGGTTGGTGCAAGAGGGAAAAATAGAGGAGAAAAGAGATTTCCTGGATGCCAAGATCCACATTTGGGGGAAGTCCTCTTTGGTGAGAGAACCCCGGCAGAAATAGGCAGCAAAGTAAAGCCTGGAAATATAGGCTGCTAGATCTTTAAAATATACCCTTGTGAGTTCTAGAACTTCCCTCTTTCCTTAGCGTAGAAAAAGACCACACATTCGGTAAGTTTAAAATGGTTTACTTACAAAATCTCCAAAGGTCAGATTCATGTGCTTTTCCATACAGCATTCGGAAAATGTTGCACTGGCAGTAAAACTTGGCTTAGTTGGTGTGGTGAAAGTTCCTAAATTATTGGTCTAGGAACTAAAGAATGGCTTGTGAAAGCCATGCAACTGGGCTGAAGCAACTGGCTTAGCCTCTTCACATGCTGAGCTTCACAAGTAGACTAGAAGGGGGGACAACAGCTTGATTGCCCAGTTCCTCCGAAGGTGAGCCAAGCTTGGTAGGAGAGCTTACTCTGTGGTCTTAACCCCTTCGTGCATCAACTAGAATTAAGCATGATGGTTATATGAAGATGGTTATCCCACACAGAGTGCAGAGCTGGGCAAGTGAGGGATGCAGCCTGGGGAGGAGGCCTGTTATTAGAAGGTCCTAACAGCCAGATGGAGAGGCCGGGAAGGTCTGTTTTGGTAGGTGGGCCCAAGGTTGCAGACTATTTAGGAGCATCTGATTGGTCACTGTGAGAGGAAGAGGCTGGACTAGTTGGGTGATTGGGGCGATACTATAGGGCTTCCCTCATGTTCTTACTCAAAGGAGGTGGCCATCAAACTCTGGCCAAGAAGTCCTAAACAGAGGTGTTCCTAGTCTCCATCCAGCTGCCCAAAATATGTTCTTCTTCCAAGGCAGGTATGTCATTAGCTTAATAATAATAATAATAATAATAATAATAATCATAGAATCCTAGAGTTGGAAGAGACCACAAGGGCCATCGAGTCCAACCCCCTGCCAAGCAGGAAACACCATCAGAGCACTCCTGACATATGGTTGTCAAGCCTCTGCTTAAAGACCTCCAAAGAAGGAGACTCCACCACACTCCTTGGCAGCAAATTCCACTGGCGAACAGCTCTTACTGTCAGGAAGTTCTTCCTAATGTTTAGGTGGAATCTTCTTTCTTGTAGTTTGGAACCATTGCTCCGTGTCCGCTTCTCTGGAGCAGCAGAAAACAACCTTTCTCCCTCCTCTATGTGACATCCTTTAATATATTTGAACATGGCTATCATATCACCCCTTAACCTCCTCTTCTCCAGGCTAAACATGCCCAGCTCCCTTAGCCGTTCCTCATAAGGCATCGTTTCCAGGCCTTTGACCATTTTGGTTGCCCTCCTCTGGACACGTTCCAGTTTGTCAGTGTCCTTCTTGAACTGTGGTGCCCAGAACTGGACACAGTACTCCAGGTGAGGTCTGACCAGAGCAGAATACAGTGGCACTATTACTTCCCTTGATCTAGATGCTATACTCCTATTGATGCAGCCCAGAATTGCATTGGCTTTTTAAGCTGCCGCTAAATAATAATAATAATAATAATTTATTTATACCCCGCCCATCTGGCTGGGTTTCCCCAGCCACTCTGGGCGGCTTCCAACCAAATATTAAAAACAATACAGCGTCAGACATTAAAAACATCCCTAGACAGGGCCGCCTTCAGTTGTCTTTTAAAAGTAAAATACCATATTTTTCCGTGTATAAGACTAGGTTTTTTCCCTAAAAAATAATGTCAAAAATTAGGGGGCGTCTTATACACAGATACCTCTTCCCTCTGTTTTCTTAAATCTGAGTCCTCCAAAATAAGGGGCGTCTTATACATAGGGGCATCTTATAGACGGAAAAATACGGTAGTTGTTTATTGCCTTGACATCTGCTGAGAGGGCGTTGCACAGGGCAGGCGTCACTACCAAGAAGGCCCTCTGCCTGGTTCCCTGTAACTTGGCTTCTCACAGGGAGGGAGCCGCCAGAAGGCCCTCGGCGCTGGACCTCAGTGTCCGGGCTGGACGATGGGGGTGGAGACACTCCTTCAGGTATACTGGACCGAGGCCATTTAGGGCTTTAAAGTTCAGCACCAACACTTGGAATTGTGCTCAGAAACATCTGCTCCACTTGAGGGAGCCTTGCTGCTGATTTTCCCCTAATACCTCACACCAAATGCTCCCCTTGCTGTTATTTTTCTAAGACAAAACAACATTCAGCCTAGCTGTCTGTCATCGCTGCAGATTTCTGGGCTTTCCACGACCCCGTTCCTAATCTCCCGAAGCCAGAGGTCTTGGATTTAAGTCGATCTCATCCCCTCCGACTTCCACGGCAATAAATTGGCTTAAAGCACAGCGCCTCGGGCTTCTCTGGGCTGAAAAACAGGCTGTCAGAGCCGGGGAAGAGAGTCACGACCTGCCTGGTCCAGTTCCCCCGCTGAGCCACCTCAGTCCCAGCAAAGGAC
The DNA here is from genome assembly GCF_964252035.2 of Podarcis erhardii. Classification (NCBI taxonomy): domain Eukaryota; kingdom Metazoa; phylum Chordata; class Lepidosauria; order Squamata; family Lacertidae; genus Podarcis; species Podarcis erhardii. The sequence continues at coordinate 9,954,068 of NC_138508.1, forward strand.
GGCGGACTGGAAATTTGCCTGGGAAACCTCTCTTGCTTCTAGCCAAGGCCGGAACCGGGGGGAACTCATAAATCATCAGAAAGTGAAGAGTTATGAGTTTCCTCAGACAAACACTGCTAATTGCTGGGGGTTCTGCCAGCGAGTGTGACGCCATTGAGGGCTCGGGCGCACGAGGAGGCTGGGAATGGACGGGCTGAAACTCATGTTGACGTGTGTTCCAATGTGTCCCTGATTTCGGCTCGTGCGCAAGGGCATCTTGTGAACGGAGCGTGCAAGGCTGGGTGGTCTCTGCTGCCCACAACGTCGCATGACATGACACATCCATCTCGGATTGGGAGCCTTGGAAGATGACTTCTGCTCTGACTCCACAGCCGGCGGCAGGAAGGACCTCAGAAAAGCTCTGCTGGATCTGACCAATGGCTCGTCTAGTCCGGCATCCTGTTCTCACAGTGGTCAACCAGATGGGAAACCTTGTAAGCAGGATCTGAGCCATCTGTGGTTTCCAGCAACTGGGATTCAGAAGCACTGCTGCCCCCTACTGTGGAGTCTGGGTATCACAATCCTGCCTATCATAAGGTTACCAGATTTTTTTCAAAGAATCCGGGGACACTTTTTGGGGGGGAAATGAGAAAAAAAAGTTATTTAAAAATAATAATTAAGCAGTCACGAAATTAAAAGACGCCTGCTTCTTGGGAGAAAAGCAATGACAAACCTAGACAGCATCTTAAAAAGCAGAGACATCACCTTGCCGACAAAGGTCTGTATAGTTAAAGCTATGGTTTTCCCTGTAGTGATGTATGGAAGTGAGGGCTGGACCATAAAGAAGGCTGATCGCCGAAGAATTGATGCTTTTGAATTATGGTGTTGGAGGAGACTCTCGAGAGTCCCATGGACTGCAAGAAGATCAAACCTATCCATTCCTAAGGAAATCAGGCCTGAGTGCTCACTGGAAGGACAGATCCTGAAGCTGAGGCTCCAATATTTTGGCCACCTCATGAGAAGAGAAGACTCCCTGGAAAAGACCCTGAAGTTGGGAAAGATGGAGGGCACAAGGAGAAGGGGACAACAGAGGACGAGATGGTTGGCCAGTGTTCTCGAAGCTACAAACATGGGTCTGACCAACCTGCGGGAGGCAGTGGAAGACAGGAGTGCCTGGCGTGCTCTGGTCCATGGGGTCACAAAGAGTCAGACACGACTAAATGACTAAACAACAACAATAGGTATCTCAAGCCATTTGCACATGTTGCCATGCAACCAGTCCATGCAGAATGTAGGCACCCTATATATAGAAAAGAGCAAACCAGTGATATTTTTGGGAGCAGGCTAGCAGGTGGGGCCCATGACTTACATCATAGGAGCCTACACAACACAAAACACTGTTGCTGTATGTAGGTTTTATTTGTTTTTTATCTTATATTTTTGAAATGTACATCCAGGGGTTTTTTTCCCTTCAAATTTTTTGGGGGGTCCCAAGAGTGTGGGGCCCTAAGCTATATCTTGTTTAGCTTATACGTAAATTCTGCACTGCCTGTAAGGTCTCATCAACACTTCAGAATGGACCAGAAATAATATATCTTTGACATGACTTAACCGTCCACGAGTCCTTTACCTTTTACCTTTTTAAACCCTGGGCTGCAGATCCTGTCTCCAAAAAGTGTGCGGCAGCCATTGCTGCCACGATGCATTCCTTGGAGGCCCTTGTGGCTCCTACCACAAAAGGTGGTCGCCTCCCCTTGCCCTATGGGTGAGCCGGCCATGGCTCTTGTGATCTGAGGCAGAACTGAAAGCCGAAAGATGGAAATAAACCCTCAGGGACTTTCTGGGTTGAAGCTTCTTGCAATGGTCATTATAGATTCCATTTTATTTCCAGCATTCCCATTTTGAGAGACTGTTTCGTTTTGGGATTTGAAGCAATCGGAGTTGGAGACGAGGACACAAAACTCCGTAGGGAGAAATGTTGGGGTGTTTCCAGGAGCAAGCAGGTATTTTGAGGGCTTTGGTTTGCTCAGTTGTAAGCCATTAGCTAGGAGTAGTCTGCCACCTCATGGTTCTATGGGGAGAAAATCAATTTATGCAATCCACAACGCTTGCTGAAAAGGAGAAACGAAAGTTCCTGAGTTTCTCTTCCATTTTTCTCTTTCAATAAGTGGAGATTATTATTACTTTATCCCAGGAAGTATCTGGACATTTTTAAAATTGTTCTGACATACACAAATGTTTTGAGATAGGCAATGGGCATAATTTTATTCTTAGATGTTCAATTGTTTTCATATATGCATGCAATTGTTTTGTCAATAGGTTTTTTTTACCGTATTGTGAAATTGCTTCAAGAGGCATCACAGAAAGCTGTTCATAAATGAAATATGTAAATAACAAGACATTAATTTATTAGTCAAGCCCCTTCAACATATCATTTCTGACCCCTAGGCACGCCTAACCAGACACGTAATTTTATTATGTCTGTTTGCCTTCAAAGTTCCTTGATTTTTATCTGCATTTTGATCATTTTATTATGTCTGCTTGTTTGGAGAGTCTGTCGGTTTTATCTACAGTTTGGTAACTTTATTATGTCTGCTTGTTTTGAAAGATTGTTATCGTCATTTGCTCGTGCATATTTTATATTATTTTAATGGAAACTGCATTCAAGGGTTTGTGTGTGAGAGAGTTTGCTGATGCAGCATAAAGAACGTGTTAAAACTACAAAATATTTGACCTTCCCTCTGAATTGTAATTCTGGGAGGAGTACCTAGAGATCTCTACTTATTTGTTTATGGATTCATACAGGTAGTTCTGAACCACCAAGTCATTCAAAGAAGAAGAAAAATCACGATGGTCCATAATAAAACCATTAGCACATAATAAAATTATAAAAACCAAAAAGTGAAGTGAAAAAGGAATGGGAGTGCCTAAATGAATACCTTAAAAGCCAAGGTTCGAGGACAGAAATCTGGCTGAGTCTGGAATAACCTTGTGAAGTGAAAGGATAAGAAAGAGGGATTTATATCTAGATGCTAGGATAGAGATGATAAGAAAAACAGGAAGACACAATGAAAGGTAAAGGAGGTGCTGTGGGATTGGTGGAAGTCAATGTTTGTTTTTCTTTTTAGTGTTTATATTATTAACTTGTAAGATTTGGATTTGTGGGGTTTTTTGCATGCTTGGTTTTGTGTTTTGTGTATTGTTATTTTTCGTTATTTGTTGTTGTTGTTGTTGTTGAGTAGAAAATACTAATAAAATTTATTATTTTTTTAAAAAATTATAAAATCCTAAAATGCAGAATAACTATGGCTGTGCAAACACTCAAGCCAAATCGCAGATTCTAAACCAAATCAGCCTAATTCAGTTTGACCCACAATTTGGATGCAACAGGTTGAGGCAATTCCACTTCACCCAGGGAAGTATCAGGTCCACACAGAGCAATCCAGGGCTGTCAGTTGGGAATTGGGGAGTGGGGGGCAAGCAGAGGGACAAAAAGGCGATGGAGGCACTCTGTCTGCACCCCCTTTCCCTCCCGCTCCAGACCACATGTTCAAGAATGGTTTTTGTTGGCATCCATCAGTCTTGAGAGACGATAGAGTGCACTACCAGGAGTGAGGCATGTTCAGTATAGACAGAGCTCTTCATCTTCATCTTCTTTGGCGATCACTCGTAGCCGAATAAGATTGTCTTCCATGAACCCGGTCTTTCTAAAAAATAAATAAATATTTTTTTATTAGGAATTTCAACATAACAATTTATCAAAAATCATGGCTAGTAATTATCAATAGCCCTCTCCTCCACAAATTTGTCTAATCCAGAGGTCAGCAAACTTTTTTCAGCAGGGGGCCAGTCCACTGTCCCTCAGACCTTGTGGGAAGCCAGACTATATATTTGGGGGGGGGGGATGAACAAATTCCTATGCCCCACAAATATCCCAGAGATGCATTTTAAATAAGAGGACACATTTTACTCATGTAAAACCACACTGATTCCCGGACTGCCCGCAGGCTGGATTTAGAAGGTGATTGGGCCGGATCCGGCCCCCAGGCCTTAGTTTGCCTGTTGTTGTTTAGTCGTTTAGTCGTGTCCGACTCTTCGTGACTCCATGGACCAGAGCATGCCAGGCCCTCCTGTCTTCCACTGCCTCCCGCAGTTTGGTCAGACTCATGATGGTAGCTTCGAGAACACTGTCCCACCATCTCATCCTCTGTCGTCCCCTTCTCCTTGCGCCCTCCATCTTTCCCAACATCAGGATCTTTTCCAGGGAGTCTTCTCTTCTCATGAGGTGGCCAAAGTCTTGGAGCCTCAGCTTCAGGATCTGTCCTTCCTACCCATGGTCTAATCCAAGTGGCAGAGAGTTCCGTAGTTTAACTATGCGCTGCATAAAGGGCCAGTGTGGTGTAGTGGTTCAGAACGGTGGACTCGTAATCTGGGGAACCGGGTTCGCGTCTCCGCTCCTCCACATGCAGCTGCTGGGTGACCTTGGGCCAGTCACACTTCTCTGAAGTCTCCCAGCCCCACTCACCTCACAAAGTGTTTGTTGTGGGGGAGGAAGGGAAAGGAGAATGTGAGCCAGTTTGAGACTCCTTAGGGGAGTGATAAAGCGGGATATCAAATCCAATCTACTCCTCCTCCTCCTCCTCCTCCTCTTCTTCTTCTTCTTCTTGGTTTAATCTTTCTTGAATCTTCTTTTTTTTATTGGAAGTTTTGTTTACAACATAACAGAAACCCCCACCCCACCCACCTATACAGAAATCCACCCTCATTAAACGTGAACATAACATACAATAAGCATATGCAGAGAATACTTCACAAAACAGTGCCCTAAAATACATACCTGGACTTGTTTCGATTAATGTCTGCAGGAGACTTTGTGGATATTTAAGTTATAATTAGAAAAATCTTAATAATTACTCATAAAGGAAACAGCTTATAAGAAGTAAATAAGGAGGCCAAATGCAGGATAAAGGAAGTCTTTTATTTGGTTGTTTGTATTGTTGTATGTTATGCTTACTGTCTTGAATCTTCTAACACCTGGCTGGGGAAACCCAGTCAGATGAACAGCACAGAATCATAGCACCTTAGAGTTGGAAGGGACCACAAGGGGTCATCTAGTCCAACCCCCTGAAATGCAGTAAATTCAGCTCAAGCATCCATGACAGGTGGCCATCCAATCTCTGCTTAAAAACCTCCCAGGAAGGAGAGTCCACCATATACATTATAAAATAGATAACAGATAATAAAAGTATATAGATAATAAAAGTATATTGTATAATATTATGTAGATAATAAAAATATTAGTATTACAGTGGTGCCCCGCAAGACGAATGCCTCGCAAGACGGAAAACCCGCTAGACGAAAGGGTTTTCTGTTTTGGAGGCGCTTCGCAAAACGAATTTCCCTATGGGCTTGCTTCGCAAGATGAAAATGTCTTGCGAGTTCCTGCGGGTTTTTTTCCCTCCCCCCACCCTTTTCCTAAGCCGCTAAGCCACTTATCAGCTGATCCGCTGATAAGCCGCTTAATAGCTGATCGCTAAAAGCCGCTAAACCACTAATAGCGCTAATCCGCTAAGCTGTCAATGGGCTTGCTTCGCAAGACGAAAAAACCGCTATACGAAGAGCCTCACGGAACGGATTAATTTCGTCTTGCGAGGCACCACTGTATTCCGTTTCATCCAACCTCTGTGTGATGGGATAATGAGCTGCTTGTGCGTAAAAGCTTGATCCCTCTGGGGTTTGGCTGGTCATCCAAACCGAGGCACTAACGGAGCCCCCAAAGCATGACTCCGTCAGTCGCTGGTAGAATCTGACAGTGGGCGTCTACGGAATTTACGCCAACATAAAAGCTGTTTGACGGACATGCGCCTTCGTGACTCTCTGCGTGACAGTTTCCGGCGAAGGGTGGGAGTTCCTAAGGGGGGTCCCGTTACCTCTCCACTACTCTCACTGGAAGCATCCCAGAGCCTCCCCTCCGCTGTGACTCCTGCACTCCCCCTGCTGGTTCCCTCTTCTGCTGCAGATTCTCTCCTATTCTCCTGGAGCCTGTCCACCACCTGTCTCTCCGATGGCAGTTCCCTGACACTCTGCTTAAAAACCTCCAAGGAAGGAGCGTCCACCATATACATTATAAAATAGATAACAGATAATAAAAGTATATAGATAATAAAAGTATATTGTATAATATTACGTAGATAATAAAATTAGTATTATTCCGTTTCATATGAGGACCATGAGTTATAGTGCTATGAGAGAAGGACTGTACAAGTTGATGATATGATGATGACGACGACGACAAATAGTTCTCTTGCATTTAAAGCTAAGATCAGTGAAACAAAACAAACTTTCTCAATTGTGTCTTGCAATCTCTCCCTCCGTCCCCAAACTTCAGCTGCAAACAGCGCCAAAGAATTACTGCGCAATTCTGCCTGTATCAAGTTGACACTTCTGAACCTCGCAGCTGGCAGGGAATCGATACTGGACATCTGCACCGTGGAAACTTGATCCAGGCAAACTGCAAAACCAGATTGTGGGTGGGTGCCCTGCAGGTGATTTAGGAGCAGGTAGGAGAGTCTGGTTGGGATTGCCGCCATGAAATGGATTTTGCTGCCTATGGAAATATGGATTAAGCATCCCTCCAGGCAGCCCAAGAGGCTACTCGGTGGTAAAATAAGCAGAAAACGAATCTAAAAGCAATTTCACTGGTTCCTTTGGGGTGGGGGAGGCAGTCCTCCATTTTGAAGGGCTGCCAGAGGAGAGTTCTCTATTTAGAATCATAGAATCGTAAAACTGAATAGGACCCACAGCTGTCAACGCTTCCCTTTTTTAAAGGGAAATTCCCTTATTCAGAACAGGATCCCTCGCAAGAAATTTTAATTTTAAGAGAAAAGGAAAATTGATCTCAGATAGATTGCATACCCTTAGCGAAATGCAGTTGAAAACCATGTAACAAGGGCACTGTTAAATCTGGTTTTATTGAAACCTGGTTTATTAAACCTGGTTTTATCCAGGATGGAGCACATAAAAGTGAATGCCATGTCCCCAATTTTGGTGCCTGTTTCAATGCCTCCTATTAGCAAGTCCTCCCGGAAGATCGACGAAGAAAAGGATGACTTCATAGTGAAATTTATAGGGGCGATACCCCCACCCCCACCACAGAACCGCTTAAGAAGAATAAATACATTTTGAACAAGTTTATTAGGGAAGGGGAAGTGACCTTTCCAAAAGAGGAAGATTTTTTTTTTTACTGTACCGATTAATGGCTCAATTCCTTTCTTTTTTAAAAAAAGGAGGCTTCAGAACTCCATTGAACGATTTTTATTGTCTCTGGAGGCGAATCGGACACAAGCTCAGCTCCGGAATAAAAACGGTGATTTCATTATTATGGCTCTGGAAAGTGCATTCGCGTTATCTGAGACTGAATATATATACTTCCTCGTACAGGAGTTATCTGCATGAAGGATTTAATGGAAAACTTGTTTCTAAATGGGGATGAAAAGCCCCACCAGGCAGGTTTAAAGATTTTACGAAGAAAGGGTGGTTTATTATTTGCAGCAAAATATTGCTGGTATTGGTGTCTGCTAATGGAAACTAAATTGCCCTTTGCCAATATTTCCTGCTTAGCACCACTGTTATAGTTTCCCTAAAATTCCAAACTATGGACTTGAACTAGATGGGCCATCAGTATGATTATCAGTGGCGTGAGACGAAATTTTTCCTGGGGGTACAGTTTCGGCCAAAGGTGCCAGGTTGCAAGGCCAGAGGGTGGGCGCCTCGCATGTGATGTCTTGACGTCACTCATGTGAGCATCACACCTTCCTAAGCTGGGCAGAAACTTCCTGGGCTTTGGGAAGGAGACGCCAGGCCTCTGAAAGGACTCTTCAGAGAGCCAGTGTGGTGTAGTGGTTAAGAGCGGTGGACTCATAATCTGGTGAACCGGGTTCGCGTCTCCGCTCCTCCACATGCAGCTGCTGGGTGACCTTGGGCCAGTCACACTTCTCTGAAGTCTCTCAGCCCCACTCACCTAGAATCATAGAATTGGATGGAAGAGACCACAAGGGCCATCGAGTCCAACCCCCTGCCAAGCAGGAAACACCATCAGAGCACTCCTGACATATGGTTGCCAAGCCTCTGCTTAAAGACTTCCAAAGAAGGAGACTCCACCACACTCCTGGGCAGCAAATTCCACTGTCGAACAGCACTTACTGTCAGGAAGTTCTTCCTAATGTTTAGGTGGAATCTTCTTTCTTGTAGTTTGGAACCATTGCTCCGTGTCTGCTTCTCTGGAGCAGCAGAAAACAATCTTTCTCCCTCCTCACAGAGTGTTTGTTGTGGGGGAGGATGGGAAAGGAGATTGTTAGCCACTTTGAGACTCCTTCAGGTAGTGATAAATTGGGATATCAAATCCAAACTCTTCTTCCTCAAAGTCTTCTTGCCCCCTTCCCAAAGACAGGTGGGCTTTGGGAATGTGGCGGAAGGGCTCTTTGACTCATCACTCATGCCTTTCCCCTTCAGCTGGGCAAAAGCTTTCCAGGCTTTGGGAAGGAAGCATCAGTAGAACATTTAGGGGGCTACCCTAGTTCCCCTAGTCTACTGACTGCACGCCCCTGGTAATTATGATTAGATAATGGTGTTCGTGGTTGGATGGTGTTCTTGAAGCTACCAGCATGAGTTTGACCAAACTGCCGAAGGCAGTGGAAGACAGAAGTGCCTGGCGTGCTCTGGTCCATGGGGTCACAGAGAGTTGGACACGACTAAATGACTAAACAACAACAAAGGTAAAGGACCCCTGGATGGTTAAGTCCACTCAAATAGGGTTGTGGCACTCATCTCGCTTTCAGGCCAAGGAAGCCAGCATTTGTCCACAAACCGCTTACGGCGTAACGGGACACAGTGACGGAAACCAGAGTGCACGGAAACGCTGTTTACCTTCCCGTCGCAGTGGTACCTATTAATCTACTTGCGCTGGCGTGCTTTTGAACTGCTAGGTTGGCAGAAGCTGGGACAGAGCAACGGGAGCTCACCCCGTCACGGGGATTTGAACCGCCGACCTTCTGATCGGCAAGCCCAAGGCGCTCAGTAGTTTAGACCACAGTGCCACTCGTGTCTAAACTGAGCCAAGCTGCAGAGTTGCGGATAAATTAAAGACTGGCTAGATAGAACACTTGTCCTCAAAGCAAGTTGGCTAAAAGTACAACAGTACTGAAGGCGAGATGTTGGTGACAAGTGGAGCTGGAGATAAATTATGGGTGGGGATAGATTGCTTAAACAAACCACGCACTTGCCGGGCCAAGAACCAGCAGAGGGCCAGAAAATATATACGCACCCGAGGGGAGCTTTTAACGTAGTTTTCTCCTGCACACTTTCTGCCCAGCAACTAAACCTATAAAATGCAAGGGCTGTTGGATTATCTGGGTTATTTATCTTATAGGGAACCCTTGGTGCATTTGGATCAAACAGTTTCCATTTCTGTTGGCCGAGATCCTCCGTCTTGGAGACCAAGTTATAATGCTGCGAGGTGTCTCTGGAGGCTCTGGGTTCAGCAGAGCCCAGCAGGAGAGCTGCCGAATCAATCCAGAACTTTCTGGCAGGCCAAGAGGTGTCCGGACAAAGGAGCAGCTCAACGGAGAGGAGAAAAACAGGGATGATCGGGGAGAGGCAGAGAGGTGGGCTTCTTCCGATGCCAAAAGAATGCTTCCAAGATCCCCACAGTTGGGGATGCGATGGGAGGCTATTGTTAGGACTGAAATAGCACCCAACAGGTTTATGGCGGACTTGGGGAAGTTGTGGGGGGAGGTTAGATGATATTGCATCAAGCAAGCATTTCTCCATACCTTCCACATTCCAAACAAAAAACAAAAAATGATTGGCAAGGGGTAGTGGGTATCTTTCGAAAGAGCGCAGCATCAATTATAATTGTGCAACCTGAGCGTACAGGTATGTTTCTCTTTGCATTGGGGAAACTACCAAACTTGCCTGGTACTCGCAGGACATCTTCAAAAGAAGAAAAGGTTAAGGAGTGAAGCCTACATCAGGCATAGGCAAACTCAGCCCTCCAGATGTTTTGGGACTACAACTCCCATCCTCCCTGACCACTGGTCCTGTTAGCTAGGGATAATAATAATAATAATAATAATAATTTTTTTATTTATACCCCGCCCTTCCCGGTTCAAAAACCGGACTCAGAGCGGCTAACAACAAATTTAAAACACTTAATTGTAAAAGCAGCATAAAATACAGTATAAAAACATGAATACAGTGGTACCTTGCAAGACAAATGCCTCGAAAGACGATAAACTCGCAAAACGAAAGAGTTTTTCATTTTTTGAGTTGCTTCGCAAGACGGATTTCCCTATGGGCTTGCTTCGCAAGACGAAAACGTCTTGCAAGTTTGCTTCCTTTGTCTTGCAAGTTTGTTTCCTTTTTCTTAAAATCGTGCATTCACTTCGAGGAGCAACTCATAGCACGCGGTGTGGTAGCCTTTTTTGAGGTTTTTGAAGACTTTGGTGATTTTTGAAGCTTTTCCAAAGTCCGTGCTTCGCAAGACGAAAAAATCGCAAGACGAAAAAACTCGCGGAACGAATTAATTTCGGCTTGCGAGGCACCACTGTAACAATAAAATTCAAAGTTCAGAAATCAATTTGGGGGAAATCCATCTAATAAGCATTAGATAGTCACCAGGGCTAGCTTCCCATCCGTGTGGGCTATGGCCAAGGCTGATGGGATTTGTAGTCCGGTATCATCTAGTGCAGCCTTTCTCAACCTGTGGGTCCCCAGATGTTGTTGAACTACAACTCCTATCACCCCTAGCTAGTAAGGCCAGAGCTCAGGGATGATGGGAGTTGTAGTCCAACAACATCTGGTGACCAACAGGTTGAGAACCGCTGATCTAGTGGGTCACAGGCTTCCCATCCCGATCTTTATGGGATCTCATTATCGAGGGCTTTAGAGCTGCCTGTTTCAAGCCTGCTTCCACTTAGGTTTTGTCCACATGCATCTATTCCTTGTTGACTGATGGGATATTCTTCTTCCACTCCAAAACAGGTTTTCCTCCCTCCTCAGCTGCCCTGTGCCAATATGGAACTTTTCAGATTGCACTTTGACGGTGCTTGGCTCCTTTTGCATTACCCGTTGCGCCAAAGGCAGCTGTTCCACTTTAATTTCTAACCCCCCGTGCGTTGCTAGTTGCAAACCAGTTCAGGGTGGGGTTTTGTTTTGTTTGAGGGGAAACGAGAGCTTACGAATTTAACAAAATGGCAAGAGCAATTAACCTCGCCTGCTGCAACACACTTCGGCTGCCTGGAATATAACCCCTGTACCTTGGTGCTGCAAGCTACTGTGATTCGTCTCCAAGATTAATCCTAGCTTTCATTTCCTCCAGATGTTTAGGACTACAATTCCCATCAGCACCAACCAGTGCTTTATCCCGACGTCTCAGTGACGTCTATGTTGGCTTGGTCACGTCCACAGAATGGAAGATGGCAGGATTCCTAAGGATGTACCGTATTTTTTGCTCTATAGGGTCACCTGACCATAGGGCACACCTAGTTTTCAGAGGGGGAAATCAAGGGAAAAAATATGATTCCCCCCCACCCCAGCTCTGAGATCAGCGGACCGAACCCAAAGGGTGCTCATCAATGGTTCCTCTTCATCCTGGAGAAGAGTGACTAGTGGGGTGCCACAGGGTTCTGTCTTGAGCCCGGTCTTATTCAACATCTTTATCAACGACTTGGATGATGGACTCAAGGGCATCCTGATCAAATTTGCAGATGACACCAAACTGGGAGGGGTGGCTAACACCCCAGAGGACAGGATCACACTTCAAAACGACCTTGACAGATTAGAGAACTGGGCCAAAACAAACAAGATGAATTTTAACAGGGAGAAATGTAAAGTATTGCACTTGGGCAAAAAAAAATGAGGCACAAATACAAGATGGGTGACACCTGGCTTGAGAGCAGGACATGTGAAAAGGATCTAGGAGTCTTGGTTGACCACAAACTTGACATGAGCCAACAGTGTGACGCGGCAGCTAAAAAAGCCAATGCAATTCTGGGCTGCATCAATAGGAGTATAGCATCTAGATCAAGGGAAGTAATAGTGCCACTGTATTCTGCTCTGGTCAGACCTAACCTGGAGTACTGTGTCCAGTTCTGGGCACCACAGTTCAAGGAGGACACTGACAAACTGGAACGGCTAAGGGAGCTGGGCATGTTTAGCCTGGAGAAGAGGAGGTTAAGGGGTGATATGATAGCCATGTTCAAATATATAAAAGGATGTCGCATAGAGGAGGGAGAAAGGTTGTTTTCTGCTGCTCCAGAGAAGCGGACACGGAGCAATGGCTCCAAACTAGAAGAAAGAAGATTCCACCTAAACATTAGGAAGAACTTCCTGACAGTAAGAGCTGTTCGACAGTGGAATTTGCTGCTAAGGAATGTGGTGGAGTCTCCTTCTTTGGAGGTCTTTAAGCAGAGGCTTGACAACCATATGTCAGGAGTGCTCTGATGGTGTTTCCTGCTTGGCAGGGGGTTGGACTCGATGGCCCTTGTGGTCTCTTCCAACTCTATGATTCTATGATTCTCCCAGACCTTCTCCCTGCTATTGCGGGAGGTGGGGGAATTCCTCAAAACCAGGTCGGGGAATAGCGCGAAGGCGTTGTGTGCCTTCCTGATGCCCCCTGAGCCTGTGGGGCTGGCGGTGGGGGGGAAGCACTGCTTTCCCCCACCGCCAGCCTCAAAGATCAGACTCTCCTGGCTTCAGCGAAAGCAACGCGAAGCCTCCGGAGCGCAGGCTTTGGAGGCTTCGCGTTGCTATCGCTGAAGCCAGGGAGCCTGCAGTCGCTCCATAGGACGCACACACATTTCCACTTAATTTTTGGAGGTGAAAAAGTTCATCCTATAGAGTGAAAAATACGGTACTCTACGAGGAGCTGGCAAATGAGACACGAAGGGTGGCAACATCAACCCCACTGAGTTGGAATCCCTTGCAGATGACCGCAATGTCTGGAGACAGACAGTCAGGTCATCCATTCATAGCAGTTACCAGAGGAGGAATGACTGCTGGGAGGTATGCAGAGAAGAAGCGCCCTGGTGCATCTACAGAAGCACAACTGGACACCTTCATCTGCCCCAGCTGCAACAAAACATGTCTCTCCCATCTCAGTCTCTACAGCCACAGGTGCTGCAACCTTTGAGCAGTTTGACTTCACCTGCAAAAGCGCACTCCTCCATTGTCTCCCAAGACAGATGCCAATGACATATCTCTTGTTTAGCTTTAAACTGCCAGATTTGGTCAATATGTTTTTATTGTTTTATGCAAAGTCTTGTGGCAGCTATAAGGAGCCTCTAGCCCTCCAGATGTTCTTGAACTACAACTCCCAATGTCCACTGGCTATGCTTACTGGAGCTGATGGGAGTTGTAGCCTGGCAACACCAGGAAGATCAAATGTTCCCCCAGTGTTCGAAATTAGCCAGGTGCTAGGCGCATTTTGAACCTGGCTATTGGCCACAAATTCATTATGTGAAAGGCTGGGTTGGATGAATCCCAAGCCGAAATTAAGATTGTCGGAAGACATAACAACCTCAGATATGCAGATGACACAACCTTGATGGCAGAAAGTGAGGAGGAATTAAAGAACCTTTTAATGAGGGGGGAAAGATGAGAGCACATAATATGGTCTGAAGCTCAACATCAAAAAAACAAAGATCATGGCCACTGGGCCCATCACCTCCTGGCGAATAGAAGGGGAAGAAATGGAGGCAGTGAGAGATTTTACTTTCTTGGGCTCCATGATCACTGCAGATGGTGACAGCAGTCACAAAATTAAAAGACGCCTGCTTCTTGGGAGAAAAGCAATGACAAACCTAGACAGCATCTTAAAAAGCAGACATCACCTTGCCAACAAAGGTCCATATAGTTAAAGCTATGGTTTTCCCAGGAGTGATGTATGGAAGTGAGAGCTGGACCCTAAAGAAGGCTGATCGCCAAAGAATGGATGCTTTTGAATTCTGGTGCTGGAGGAGACTCTTGAGAGTCCCATGGACTGCAAGAAGATCAAACCTCTCCATTCTGAAGGAAATCAGCCCTGAGTGCTCACTGGAAGGACAGATCCTGAAGCTGAGGCTCCAATACTTTGGCCACCTCATGAGAAGAGAAGACTCCCTGGAAAAGACCCTGATGTTGGGAAAGATGGAGGCAGTGGAAGACAGGAGTGCCCGGCGTGCTCTGGTTCAGGGGGTCACAAAGAGTCAGACACGACTAAACGACTAAACAACAACAGGCAAACTAAGGCCCGGGGGCCGGATCCGGCCCAATCACCTCAATCTGGCCTGTGGACGGTCCGGGAATCGGTGTATTTTTACATGAGTAGAATGTGTCCTTTTATTTAAAATGCATCTGAGGGTTATTTGTGGGGCATTGGAATTTGTTCATTCCCCACCCCCCTCAAAAAAATATAGTCCGGCTTCCCACAAGGTCTGAGGAACAGTGAACTGGCCCCCTGCTGACAATGTTTTTCAAGCTACCAGCGTGAGCTTGACCAAACTGCGGGAGGCAGTGGAAGACAGGAGGGCCTGGCGTGCTCTGGTCCAGGGGGTCACGAAGAGTCGGACACGAATAAATAACAATAAGCATTTGGAACACAAAGGATGGTCCACCCTACTAAATATACTGCACTCTTCTGATATTCCAGCTGTCTGTCCGCAACTCCATTTTTGGAGTCTCTCTCTACTGGAGGCTGTTCCATCCACGGAGCCTCTTAGCAGAACTTTATCCCACAAGACCTCCATGTAAGCTCCAGAAACAGCTCAATTAATAAAACGTCACTTCTCGTCCACTGTACATATTTCTACTCGAGAAAAGAGCCATGCCATTCAGCAGAACCTTACAAGATGATCACTCTCACTACAGCATCTGGAGAATCGGTTATGGCACTCAATTCGGCTCAGGAGCAGCAGGAAATTAGCACACAGAGCACATTAAGAAACTAATCCTCAGATTTATGCTAAGCACTTTCAAAACACAACAGCACCTGCACCGCTGAGAGCAACTCTTTCCAATCCCTCTGGGAATTTAAAAACAAAAGAAAACAGGACGTCGCTGCCATTGCACTTTGGGGGTGCAAAACTTCATGTTACTATTCTTCTGCAACTGATTTAAAAATTAAATGTTTCTGGTTGTAATAATCTTATGCAAATCGCTTTGGGAGGTCCACCTGAAAAGCAATCTCTAAATACTGTATTTATTTATTTTTAAGTGACACAAGCGTTCAGGTTGCTTTTGGATTTTATGCAGTGTTTCCCATGCCAAAGAAACTCTTTTAAAGTGCTTCCAAAGATCCCAGTGCCAGATTCCAGAGTCTGGAGAAAGATTTTAGATGCCTCTGACACCCTCTGGCAGCTTCTGACAAGCTGTTTATGGGAATCCCCATTTTCTGGGAATGCTTCTGTCAAAATCATATCTCCCAACCCTACCCCCTGAAGTCCAGAAGCTACTTCAGAATCACACTTTTTATTTTTAAACTGTAGTCGTACCTCAGCTTCCAAATGCCTTGGGAGCCAAACGTTCCGGCTTCCAAACGATCGGAAACCGGAAGTGAGTGTTCCAGTTTTTGAACGTTCTTTCGGAAGCCAAACGTCCGATGGCTTCCACAACTTCCGATTGGCTGCAGGAGCTTCCTGCGGCCAATCAAAAGCTGCGCTTTGGTTTCCAAACGTTTCGGAAGTTGAGCGGACTTCTGGTACAGATTCCGATCGACGTCCGAGGTACAACTGTACAATTCTACGATCTGGTCATAGATGCTGGATTAGACGGGCCATTGGCCTGATCCAGAAAGGCTCTTCTCAGGTTTTTAACAGGCCTTGCTACTACCTCCTCATGAATCAAACACACCTCAAGTACAGTGGTGCCCCGCAAGACGAATGCCTCACAAGACGGAAAACCTGCTAGATGAAAGGGTTTTCCGTTTTGGAGGCGCTTCGCAAAACAAATTTCCCTATGGGCTTGCTTCGCAAGACGAAAATGTCTTGCGAGTTCCTGCGGGGTTCCCCCCCCCCTTTTCCTAAGCCCTAAGCCGCTTATCAGCTGATCCGCTAAAAGCTGCTAAGCCGCTAATAGCGCTAATCCGCTAAGCTGTCAATGGGCTTGCTTCGCAAGACGAAAAAACCGCTATACGAAGAGCCTCACGGAACGGATTAATTTCGTCTTGCGAGGCACCACTGTACCAGAATCCTCTCTGCATACAAGATCTGTGGCAGACACTCAGGGTTTGCTTGGCAGGTGACCCAACACACAAAGTGTTCCTGGATGGGAACAGCAGCAGAATCTCTTTCCTGGGCCCTGTAAAAAGACCAATCATTTGTGTGTACGTACACACACACACACACACACACACACACCCTGCTCTATGGCCACAGCACACAGATAATACCAAAATAGCAAATTCACATTTTATTCTGGATGGAAATAAAACTATACAAAAACGCTTCCTTTGTTTGCCAAAAAAATACCAGCAGGAAAAAAATCTCCATAGGACTTCTACATTTTTCTTTTTAAAAAAACAACAACCAAAAACCCAAAACAGAACACATCCTCCACTTTGCTCTTCTGCCTAACTAGGCTTGCAATTCATATTTTGGAGGCTAGTAAAAACTTATAGATACAAGTCTGGCCGACGCACAGTTTTAGATGCTCTTGGAATATAGTTTTCTGTTGTTGTTCCTTTTACAAGATAGCTTCATTTCTGGGGGGTGGAGAGCTCTCGTCCTAAAAGTAGAGGAGAGGTCAAAGAGGGCCATCAAACAGTCAGTGGAACAGAAGGGAAACAAGGGCAACAAGATGAAACAAGATGAAGTTAGCGCACCCCTTTGGAAAAAAAGACACATTCCTCCGGAACGGCCAGACTAGGATCACCGAAATGAGAAGGGGCCAAAAGCTCTTGTCTAAAATCCTCTGTGCAGAGTGTTGTGGGAAGTCCTGCAAGTCTCAGGGGAACTGAACTCCAGACACATAAAAGAATTTCGACAACAGATTAGTTTAGGGCAGGGGTAACCATCACAGGGTTCTCTTGGTACCACAGACTGCAATGCCTATCAGCCCCAGCCAGCAAGGATGATGGAAGCTGGAGTCCAGTAACATTAGGAAGGCATGGATTAGACCCAATTCAAACTGCTCTAAACAGTTAATTTAAATGTATACCATTTTTAAAGTTTTTCCTGTCCGGGGTTCAGGGAGACCCATAAGCTGAAACAGCAACAACCCGGCACAATTTGTTCATTTTAAAGGGTATTTTTTAGTTATCTGGGCAGAAGTATGGCAACCCATGAACTGGGTTTCCCTAAAGCGAAGAGATTAAACTGCGTCGTATTGTAAGGGACGGCAGATGGGGAATAGAGAGCAAGCGTACAGTCGCAGCAACTGCAGACTCTGTGAAGTTTTAAATAATAAAAGCTTTGCAGAACGGTAAATCGGGGCAGGAGGGGGGGTGGGGAGGTCAAGAAGCAACAAAACCTGAGCAACTGCTCGGGGCTTGTTGAGGAAACACGCCGTAGAAACAGAAAGATGCTTGCTATGACCCAGCTGCTCCTCTTTCAGTTATGAACCCCCAACCTGCCTTTTTTTAAGGCAAGACCCAAGTCTCCAAAACAGACAAGGGAGAACTGCCCCGTTCCTGTGCTAAGTCTCTTCCGTCGCTTCTGAACTGTTAGGGGGAAGGAAATCCTCCTCTACTTTCTCGGGGTACTGCTTGATGTAAGTGTCGACCATCATATCCAAGTCGTGCTTAATGTCAAAGTTGATGTTGAGCAGGGCCAGGTGGCTTGACCTCTGCTGGGTCAAGGTGTTCCTTAGGTAGGCCTTCAAGCGCCTCCGGCCCACCTCAAATTTCTCGTTCTCCACCTTCATTATGGGCAGGATGGAGAGGACCTTGAGCAAGGCATACACGTTGGGGAAAAACTTGATGTCGGGCAAATGGAGGGCTTCGTAAATGGTGGTGGGGAGCTCAATGTCCTTGCCTCTGTGCTTCCACTTGATCCTCCAGCAATGAAGCTCCGCGGAGAGCGTGTCTGGATTGGGGAGGTCGTTTTTGTGCATGTCGGCATGGTGCTCCTCGGAGGTGTTGAATTTGAGCTGCCCCATGACCGAGGGCACCAGAGACAAGCACTTCAGAGCCCTCAGGTGCTGCTCGGAGAAGATGTCTTTCAGCTCCTGAATGATGTGCTCCATGGTCGGGATGCTCAGCGCTTCCTTGTAGTAGTTTTCCGGGGTGATTTCGGAGTCCAAGCTCCCTTGCTGGGCACGGCTGAATTTGCCGGGCAGCTTGACGGGCAGGTCCAGCTTGGTGGCCAAGGTGGTGGCTTCCTCAAACCAGAACTCGTGGTACACCTCGATGTTCTCCATCACCTCGTTCAGGGAATGCAAGACCGCCGTCAAACTGCTGGCCGCAAAGAAGACGTCCGAGGTCTGGCCTTGGAGGTTCTTGCCAAAGGCCCTGGTGAAAGAGAGAATGTTTTTGATGATCACGACGGTGACCACAAAGTCAAAATCCGACAGGGCGGTGGAAAGCGTGCACGCCCGGCTGGCAACAGAGCTGTTCCACCGGACGGAAGTGTCGTTTATGGAGTCCAGGCACAGCACCAGGGCTTGCATGAGGTCCACCACAATCTCAAAGGTGTCGTGGCGGCCCGTCCAGTGGGAACGCACCACCTCCTTCAGCTCGTTCCCCCGTTCTTCGCTGTTCGGAAAGAGAATGGAGATGACGTTGTCCAGATCGGCTAGCAACTGGGGCGACTGATGGAAAAACGTGCAAACCTCCTCTATCTTTCCGAGGGCGATGGAAATGCCCAGGACTGGAATAGATTTGGCTAGCCAAATGTTCAAGGCACAGGAAGACGACAGTGTATAAACAGCTTGAGGGTATTTCTCTAAGATCCTTGTAGCCACAGTCTTCATTTTCGAGGCAAACCCACTGGAGACGATGTAGGCTTGGCCTCGACAGTACTCCATGTTCAAGCCCCACTTTTCGGTAATGGTCGTGTGGAACTTAACAGACAGGATTTCAGGGTCCGCC
The DNA here is from genome assembly GCF_964252035.2 of Podarcis erhardii. NCBI lineage: Eukaryota > Metazoa > Chordata > Lepidosauria > Squamata > Lacertidae > Podarcis > Podarcis erhardii. The sequence goes on from NC_138508.1 coordinate 9,973,107, forward strand.
TCGTACGGCAAGAACCCTATGAATTCCTCCTTCAGGTTGTGAGAATCGTCCACAAACCTCACCAGCACCGGCAAGTGTTCCTCGCCGGCGAGATCCACCACCTCTTCTGTGATGATGGAGAAGAAGTGGGAGTCCCTGACCTCGCGGAGGGTCTCTTCCCGCACGCAGCTTTCGCATATCTCCAGCATCTGCTTCTGCTGGGCTTTGGAGCAGTAGGCGAGGTTCACAGCCGTGGTCTCAAACCGCTTCCTCAGAACCTCATCTCCGGAATTTATCCTGAATTCCAAGAGAGACTGGAAGTTGTCTGGAGTAAAGATCCCTTCAGGGAGTTCGTCAGCGCTGTGGCCGTCCAAAGGTATGTTCTGCTTCCCCATCAGGATTAAAATCTCAAACAGAGATTTAAGGTAATCTTTGTTTTCCCTCTCCTCTTGCGTTAAAGGGACATCGTCTTCGACCGGCTCGTCGCCTCCTTCCTCAGAGGCTGGGTTCCGCATGTCGTTGTCGACAGATTCCTGGTTCATCTTTTCCTGCTCAAAAGCTTCATCAACTAGGAGAGGAGATAATGATATATTTAATATGGAAACGCCAGCAACACCCAACTCATCATTTTCAGAGCTCCAGAACGCTTTGACCATGAGTAGTCAACAATGGTGCCCCCTCCAGATGACGTAGACTACAACTCCCATCATTCCTGGCAACTGGCCAGGTTCACTGGGGCTGCTGGGAGTTGGAGATCAGGACACCGAAAGCGCACTATGCTGGTGACCCCTTGCATCGATGTTTCTCAAACATGGGCCCCCAGATGTTGTTGGACTACAACTCCCATCATCCCTAGCTAGCCGGACCAGTGGTCAGGGATGATGGGAGCTGTAGCCCAACAATGGCTGAGAAAGATGTACTGCCTTAGCCAATTGACATCACTGCACGTATAACAATATTAACAGCTGCACATACTTTTCAATTAATATTGCAATGTGTTTTTGGTATACACATACATGTAACTTGTTTCTTTTTATTTGCATGTTTAATGACTATTTTAGATTGCCAAATGTAAACCACTCAATGGTGAAGGGCATATTAACTTTCTAGGAAGAACACAATACACATGTAATAAATTTCTCTTATCCCAATGAAGGACTCAAGCCCGCTGCACACTTTAGGACAGGGCAAACCTGACATCTCCATCATCTGGAGGTGTATAGTGAGGATCTTTGGATCTGGAATGTTTTCACATACTAACAACCCAACCTGTAGAATTCTACCCGTTATATTTTATCTGCACGATCAGAATAAATTTCAGGAACCCAAAAGTCATAACTGAAAAATACTACTTTCAAGCCCCAAAATAGCAACTAGACATTCCGTTTTGGCTACTGTAACCCTGGTTTAAGGAGACATTTGGGGCCTAGCTTATATATCTGAGTTTCTAACACTGCTGGTGAGTGTCTCTGTAGGACAGCATCTGTCAACCTGACACCCTCCATGTGCTTTGGGGCTGTAGTCCCAAATATATGGTTTGCGAAGGCTGCTGTAGGCTGCATGTGTTTGCAACCACATGGTCGTCCAGGGACTACTTTTGGTGTATGGCTAAGAATGCAGCGTATGAAAGCTTTGGACCTCTTCACCGTTCACCGCACAGCAGACACGATTCAGCCAAAGTCCCAATGATTTCAAGGGAAAGTAGAGATTTAAAAATCATATGCTAAATTCTTCCACTGATACCAATAGGGCGTGGCTGGATCGTGCACAAGTCGCAATCCCAGGAGTTAAGAGAGCGTTTAATACCATTGAGTCATTGTATTGACGTAGGACATTTGCATTCAGCCTTTTACCCAAGGAGGAAGCTGCTTCCCGAAGAAACAGGACCAAAATATGATATTTTCTAATCATAAGCTAATTGCCTCCAGAGGTTATCCCTCCTTCAACTTACTCTTCTGTAGCTTTAATGTTCTTATTTCTTCTTCACTCTGAAGAGAGAGAAAAACAAGACATTCTATGAGCCACCAACAAGTCACTAGAAATCTACTAATTTTATAAGCAGGAGTCTTTTGAATCCAAACGTATATTCCGGTCAATTAGGGATAAAACTGTCTTTGCCTGTGTGGCTTCGGAAGCCTACAGAAAGAAATGGGGTTTTATTTCATAGTAGTACCTTGGGTTTTATTTCATAGTGGTACCTTGGGTTAAGTACTTAATTCGTTCCGGAGGTCTGTATTTAACCTGAAACTGTTCTTAACCTGAAGCACCACTTTAGCTAATGGGGCCTCCCGCTGCCGCCAGAGCACGATTTCTGTTCTCATCCTGAAGCAAAGTTCTTAACCCGAGGTACTATTTCTGGGTTAGCTGAGTCTGAAACCTGAAGCGTATGTAACCTGAAGCGTATGTAACCTGAAGCGTATGTAACTCAAGGTACCACTGTATTTCACACTGCAAGGCACAAAAACCGAACCCTCCTCACTTTCCAAGTCCACAGAGAGCTGGGGAATGCTGAGAGGGGGTCGTGCCTCATATTATGCTGGGTTTTGGAGAAATGGCAAGAGGGATTTGCTCCACTTCTGGCTTCCTTCCACAAACTAAGAAACCAGTCTGCACCCTGCAAGCATCCCCAAGAGTTTGGGGGACGGGACGCTGACAGTGCCAACCACAATAGTAACAGGCAACTCAGCAAAGTCTTGTGCGCCCCTTAAGAGCACCACCAGCCCAGGTGGAAGTGGAGGAAATGAGTGCTTTCCTCTGTTGCCTTTATATATATATTCCAATAAATAAATAAATATTCAACCCCGCATTTGGAGGAGACCCATCAAACGGTTAATTTCTCAGAAGACCGAGGATGCTAAAACAAACAAGAGATTTGTAATTGAAGACACGGCAAAACATACAGTGTAGAAGAAAACCTGGGCTATTCCCATTCCTCTTGTACTGAACTAGACCGTTTGGGCATAACTGTATCGCTAGCCTCTCTGAAATTACTTAACAGCGCTAACTTCTCTCAGGATGTTAACAGGTGTCAAAACGCTTTGCGACTTTAGACTCCGTCTTTGTGGTTATGTAGAGGACGTACCTCATTTTTTCAATCTGTTGCCTTATTTTTCTTCTGCAAATATCCACCATTTTTAGACCCAGTTGTGGAGGTAAAAGCAAATTAACCTGAATTGCAAAACAAACAAACCTAAAACAAATTTCTGCCGTGTTTTCACAAAATAAAGGTAAAGGTACCCATGACCGTTAGGTCCAGTTGCGGACGACTCTGGGGTTGCGGCACTCATCTCGCTCTATAGGCCGAGGGAGCCGGCGTTTGTCCATAGACAGCTTCTGGGTCATGTGGCCAGCAGGACTAAGCCACTTCTGGCAAACCAGAGCAGGACACGGAAACGCCGTTTACCTTCCCGCCAGAGCGGTACCAATTTATCTACTTGCACTTTGACGTGCTTTCGAACTGCTAGGTGGGCAGGAGCAGGGACCGAACAACAGGAGCTCACCCCGTCGCAGGGATTCAAACCACCGACCTTCTGATCAGCGAGCCCTAGGCTCTGTGGTTTAGACCACAGCGCCACACGTGTCCCTCTTTCACAAAATAGGGTGACGCTATTAGCAGTGGTGGGACTCGACTTGGCAGTTTCTGAAGTTTGAGCCAGTTTTCTGCCTCCTCAGTAGTATGGCAAATAAATTATATTTTTCTGCTACTGTGAGTATATTGTCTTGTTATAATTCCTTTCTTACTTCTTTATTGTTTCGACTTCAAGCCACAAGAGAGAACAAAGACTGACCGGTCGGCTTAGTTGTAGCATCTCAGTCCAAGGCAAACCTACCAGCTCTTTAATTCTCTTCCTGTGTCTGCTATGTGGGTTGTTCAAATGGCTCGTGAGGTCGAAAATTGTTGGCACGGCGTTGTCTCGTAAAACAGTCCTGTAGGGACTCTGCAAAGAGAAAAGCAAAGGTCTTCATCTCTCATTGTTTTACAGCATGTTTCTTTAAGTGGAGGGAAAATAAGTTCCCAGGGAAGGGACAGAGGGATTTCTCGCCCTGGGTTACTATCCTTCATTTAGAATCGGGAGGGAGCCCTCTGGAAAATGGCAAACCACCAAGAGAGCATGTGGCAAATCTGCTTTATATACCTTAGCTTTTGGATTTATGTTAACTCTTTTCCATCCCTGCCAAGTAGAGCTAAGTATGATTCTGCTCAACTCTCAGAACTAACGCGATGGCCAGAAACAACAACAATGTGAAAAACTTTATGGATTAATTCAAAACATCGAAACTAACAAACTGAAGTCTCTGAAAGTCCTAAAATGAATCACAGTGCCAGACTTGCGGAGAGCAAACTGTGAAGCTTTGCATAATCAGCAAATGTCCAATTCTGATGTCCAACTCTGAACTCTGCTGAACAGTGTTTCTAGATAACCACTATTGTTTCGTTGAATTCTTCATCAGCCAATTAGTTCAACACTCGTTAAGTAGCACAGTGACTACATAATCGCATGAGCACTGTTTTTTTCATTATATCTATTCGAAAAAAGATTGGTTAATGAAGAAATTACATATCTTTCTACTTATGCAGGGTAAAGTCTGGCACCGTGATTCATTTAAGGACTTTCAGAGACTTCAGTTTGTTAGTTTTGATGTTTTGAATCATTCCATAAAGTTTTTCACATTGTTATTGTTTCTGGCCATCGTGTTGCTTTTGATATTGCGAACTTTCAGAACTGCCTGGTCACGGAGGCAAATAAATTCATTTAGGGCATTTATACCCCACGTTGTAGACCAAAAACTCTCAAGAGCGGCTTACAAAAATCAGTATTAAATCGACTCCGGCCCTCAGGCATGCAAGCGAAACGGACACGACACACAAGGAAAAAGGAGCTGGGGGGAAGAGAAACTAAGATGCACATTTTTGAAGTTAACAGTTCTTATAAATCCCACTAAAAGTAGCAACTGCTCACAGATGTCACTGACATTTCTGGGTGCATTGCACTTAACAGGGCAACTGGGTTCCTGTCCCCCATCCCACCCCAGAAAAACTCTTCCCACCTGCCCTGCCCCCAGGTCAGACCAAGGAACCAAACGATCCGGATAAGGGGAGGCTATTGAAACCAAACTACTCTTAGAAGAAAGTTTGGCAAGCTTGCCTCCCTGCCAAGACACCAGCAGGGAGAAAGAGTATTTTTATGTTGGGACCAACCAAGTTGAAGTTGCATAAGAAGGATACTTTTAATTCACCAGCTGCACTCCTACAAAGGGCAACCAGTGAATGAGACAAACACATTTGTAAAATGCATATACATTTGTAAAATGCATACCTCGGGTTAGATGTGCTTCAGGTTGAGCTTTTTCAAGTTACGCTCCGTGGTGACCCGGAAGTAACGGAGTGCGTTACTTCCGGGTTTCACCGCTCGCACAGACGCTCAAAATGACACCATGCGCATGCGCAGAAGCGACAAAATGCGACCCGCGCATGCGCAATCGCTTCTTACGTTTTACTTGGGATGCGAATGGGGCTCCGGAATGGATCCCGTTCGCATCCAGAGGTACCACTGTATTCTGTGGGTATACAGATCCATGCAGTCCTCTACAGCTCTCTGTGGAGTGTCCTTTAACGACAGACATGAGTTTGCAACCATGTGTGGAGGAGGGGATGAACACTGCTGGGTTATAGTCTAGGGTTCTCAGATGAGCAAGTGATGAATAGTTAAGAGTTCTGGTCCCAGTTTCATTTACCGTATTTTTTGCTCTATAAGACTCACTTTTCCCCTCCTAAAAAGTAAGGGGAAATGTGTGTGCGTCTTATGGAGCGAATGCAGGCTGCGCAGCTATCCCAGAAGCCAGAACAGCAAGAGGGATTGCTGCTTTCACTGCGCAGTGATCCCTCTTGCTGTTCTGGCTTCTGAGATTCAGAATATTTTTTTTCTTGTTTTCCTGCTCCAAAAACTAGGTGCGTCTTGTGGTCTGGTGCGTCTTATAGAGCGAAAAATACGGTATGTGATTGTTATGCTGGAGTTCTGAGACAAGAAGGAAGGTGGCTAGCCAATTTTTGCCATACTTATACAGTGGGCGCTCGGGTTGCGAACGTGATCCGTGCGGGAGGCACGTTCGCAACCCACAGCGCCATGTCTGTGTTACGAAAAAGGACCAATGCAACAGCGAGCTACAGCTGGCTGGAATGCCAAACAGGATGTTGATGTTTGTGGCTGTACCGTGGGAACGAAGGGACAGCCTATTCACTGTACTGAGCACCGGATGTTAGCTCAGAATGTCATCTGATCTGTGCTGGAAGTACAGGGGTGGAGTTTCTCTCTCTGCTGTGTGTGTTTGGAGAGTGCAGACATGTTTCTCTGTACTGCTGCATAGACAGAAATAAAGGCATGTAAATACATTTCTGTCTGTCTCTTTCCCCCTCCTGGGGAAGACAGGGAGGAGGGAAGAGTGGTGTGTTCTTCTCACGTTTGAGGAGAATAGCGGATAGAGACCTTGCCTGTCTCCTGCCGGGAGTTGCTGACAGGGAGGTCAACAAGGAACTCAAGCCGGATGCCTGGAGAGTGGCAAATTCCTCTGACTAGGCTCGAGATTCCAACAGTCTGCACATGTGCGGGTTTTGATTCAGTGCTTCTGTGCATGTGCGAGTGCTGAATCCCAGAAATAACCCCGTCCCAGTACTTCAGGGTTCAGCGGGTGCGCAACCTGAAGCATGTGTGACCCAAAGTATGACTGTACTTTGAATCCCCTCCCCACATCCAGCACTCTTGGAAAGAGGATTTTAAAAGGCAACTAGTGGGAGGAAACAGCTGCTTGCAGGGAATTTTATTAATGCATATGTGATTCTCGTGCAAGCTCTTCCTCAAAAGGCTACCTGCCAACCCGGGGGGTGCAGGGGAAGGCACCTGATGTTTTAAAGTAAAATTCTACACCAACGTAGCAAAAGTGAAGCCAGCTGTTTCTGCATCCCATGTGCAAGTTAATCCACTTGGCTATTTAAAATATTATTTTAAAAACGTTTTTGAGGCCATAAAACGCAATTTGATTTTAGAGATGGAATTCTCCCCAGCAGAGTTTCAGGCAAGGCTCTTCAAGGAAACCCAGTATTTTCAATGGGAGAGTCCAATCGCTGCTTTTCTCCCAGAACACCAATACACCCCTGCATTTTTTCATATTTAAGTAATCCTGCAAGGCTTAAAAGCACGGAAAGCACACAGGTTAGGCACGCACAGGAGAGGGCAGAAAGCATTCCAGCTGGCGGAAAGAGCCAGTCAATTAGCAACAGGCAGTAAATCAAGTCGCGAAAAGCATTTTGTTTGATAAGACGTTCCTGGGACTCCTGCTTCTGACACAAGTTAACGCAGGAGGAGGGCGGAATCCAGTTGCATGTCGCGTAGGAAGCAGGAGACAATTACTGCCGATTCCTCTTACTTACGCTCCTACATATCATCGAGGTTTCAAAGTGCTTCGCGCACAGCCTGTAGTGCTTGTTCAATTGGTCGGGCGTCTTATCTTCCAAATCGGCCCTTCGGCAATTCTCAACCCAACGCTGACATCTGCGAGAGATAACAGGTCATTAGCTCCCAAAACAATAGTTGCCAGAGAAGGCGCTGCTCCTCCATCAAACAGATAAAGTCATTTAGAGGTGCCTGTGAGCCACAAAAGAGAGCAGCTGCTGCATTTATGCATGAAAGCTCTGGGAAGAGAAAAAGTCCAACCAATTCTCTGCAGGAACTAGGACTCTGCCACTCCTTTATATTGCTTTCTACACTTCTTAGTGAGGGCTGTTCCTATGCTACTTGATGTACCTCTTAGGACCATTTAACTGCTGATGAAGAGTTACTATCAAAACAGTTCATCATCTGCAAGAACTGTTCCGTTCTCCACGTTTTGGAGCATCCATTGTCGCACGGTCACAGGACTGTGACTGTTGAAAGGCTTGTTTGCCTCTTTGACGCTTATGGACTATACATATTGCCTTATGTTGGGCATGCAACAGTGATAGACTTCCATTATCTGTGATTCTATTACATACTTTCTGTTTAAGAATTACTACGCTTGGACCTTCCATTATTGCACAACTGCAAGATTGTGACTGTTGAATGGCTTGTTTGCCTCTGTGACTCCATCATATATTTTCTGTTTAAGAATTGTGAAATACAGTGGACACTCAGGTTGCGACCGTGATCTGTGCGGGATGCACGTTCGCAACCCACAGCGTTCGCAGCCCGTGTCTGTGCACACGCGGGTTGCGATTCGGCACTTCTGCGCATAGTGCAACTTAGCGCTTCTGCGCACGCGTGACCACTGAAACCCAGAAGTAACCCATTCCGGTACTTCCGGATTTCAGCGGTCCGTAACCCAAAAAAACGAAACCTGAAGAGGCTGTAACCCGAGGTATTATTAGCCGCGTGTTGCTTGTGATTTTTTAGTGTTGCTCCTTTATATTGGGCATGATTGGACCGTTCGGTGCAGGCAAGCAGTGGGATTACCTGGGCTCAGGTGAGGCTACCTGTTGCCTCTCCGCATAAATCAGCAGGCCAGGCCAGTGAATGGTGCGGAAACGCAAGGCATGGACTTCTCACAGGTCAGGTAGGTAATTCCTCCTCTAATGCGCTCAAGAGAATATCTATGCCAGGCATAGGCAAACTCTGGCCCTCCAGATGTTTGGAACTACAATTCCCACCATCCCTGACCACTGGTCCTGTTAGCTAGGGATGATGGGAACTGTAGTCCCAAACATCTGGAGGGCCAGAGTTTGCCTATGCCTGACCTATGCATTTACCTGGTAGCCAGAGGCAACAAGGAATTGCATAGATGTTACTTTCTTGGGCTCCATGATCATTGCAGATGGTGACAGCAGTCACGAAATTAAAAGACGGCTGCTTCTTGGGAGAAAAGCGATGACAAACCTAGACAGCAGCTTAAAAAGCAGAGACATCACCTTGCCAACAAAGGTCCATATAGTTAAAGCTATGGTTTTCCCAGTAGTGATGTATGGAAGTGAGAGCTGGACCATAAAGAAGGCAGATCGCCAAAGAATTGATGCTTTTGAATTGTGGTGCTGGAGGAGACTCTTGAGAGTCCCATGGACAGCAAGAAGATCAAACACATCCATTCTGAAGGAAATCAGCCCTGAGTGCTCACTGGAAGGACAGATCCTGAAGCTGAGGCTCCAAGACTTTGGCCACCTCATGAGAAGAGAAGACTCCCTGGAAAAGACCCTGATGTTGGGAAAGATGGAGGGCACAAGGAGAAGGGGACGACAGAGGACGAGGTGGTTGGACAGTGTTCTTGAAGTGACCAGCATGAGTTTGACCAAACTGCGGGAGGCAGTGGAAGACAGGAGTGCCTGGTGTGCTCTGGTCCAGGGGGTCGGACACGACTAAACGACTAAACAAGACAGAGGAACCCCAGGCCCAAGGCATAAATGCAGCAGGCTGCTGATGGAGCCTGCTAGTCCATTTTTTGGGACAGTAACTTTTGGCAGCTTGTTTACAAGGCTGATATAAATGTAAACCTTTTGGGAAGCATTAAAATTGGAGATTCACTTCACTGTTAATTCAGAAAGTAGTGCCACTGGTATCATAAATTTAGGAAACACCAACTTTTTAATAAAAATCTCAGTTAAGATGGTCAGGGTAAAAATGCACTTTCATAGTCAAGGTCTGGAATTAGCTCGGTTGTTCAGTCAGCTTTAACCATCTGACTTTCGTGAAACAGGAATGAAGCAGAAACCAACCCTTGCTTAAAGGCTCACGCCACTGGGGCAAAAAGCTCTCACTAGAAGTAATGGTGGGATATATGTATGAATGAATAAACAAACAGGCTTCGGTCTGATTATTCATTGCCTCAAATAATGTTCCTTCCTCCTGTGAGAAAGGTATAGAAAAAGGAAAGCATCTCAAGAGAGAATTTATTTCCATCTTGCACCTGCTGATGAATGAGCAACAGCTTAATGGCAGGAAGGTATCCTAGAGAACTATGAGGCTGACATGACATTTTCAATTATTTTCTTGTTGCCAGATGGCCCTCTAAGGAACAATTTTATAAATTCTGAACAGTAGATCCAATAACAAGAATGGTCAATATGTTTTTGGGGTGAGTGGGGGGTAAATCAGAAGAAGATCCAGGTGTATCCGTGCAGTTTTTCAAATCCTAATGAAGTCACACTTATCATGCTATTTCTGGATTGACAGATGTTGAAATTTTCAAGCAAAAGCCGTGATGAAACATGCAAAATATATTCTAAGGAGCCACATCAGCACGTATGTTTTGGACGATTGCCCACATCTCGGAAAGGTTCAGCTGTGAAACTAAATCTGTGTAAAACAAACTACATATATGATTTTTGTACTAAACCACATCTGCTATTTTGTACAGCTGTGGAAATTCTTTTTGACACTATAAGGCGGTTAGAGAAACCAAAGTGAACCAATTATTCAACCTCTAATTCATGAAGTGTCTCCCGATAAATGTGTTTAAATGGTTTCAAAATATTCTTGACTGGAAAGAGAACCAAAAATCTCCACAAAACCGGAAGTAGTGTCCCGTCCCAGTTTGCGAACTTTACCTCGGTCTAAGAACAGAATCCTCATTAGGGAAAGCGCACCTCGGTTTAAGAACCATTTCTGTTTAAGTACAGACTTCCGGAACCAATTAAGTTCATAAACTGAGGTACCATTACAGGAAAACCGAGAGCTGCAAGAGCACAGTAATCAAACTGTGTACACCCATATATGTGAATGTGTCCCTGAAGCTATCCTCAACTGAACAGCAATATATCCATGTGTATTTTGGGACAGCTCAGTTGGTTAGAGCACAGGACTCTTAATCCAAGGGTTGTGGGTTTGAGTGAAAGGATGTTGGGCAAAGCGGTACAAAAAAGTAAATGCTTTTATTTTAACTGTAAGCCAAGTTGACTTTCTGTCAGGGAAAATGGTAGGGTATAAATAAATATAAATTTTAATACACACACACACATATACACACAATTAATGTTATTACTCAAGTAATTGTCATGAGTAAAACAGGTCCCCAAGGCAGTGTTAGAAACTGAGAAATGAAAGCTAGGAGCTAAATAGCACCTTAAACCAAGGTTACAGGCGCAACAACAGAATGTCTAGGCATGCTTTTTTATAATATACAAAGCTGAAAACGAATGAACTGCAGATAAAATACTATGTTCATTTTCCTCATGGTCTAGTCCTTCCTCTGCCCACCCCCCTATTCTTCCTAAGAGGATCTCTTCTCCACTCTTCAGAGAGTAGCTGTAAGTTGGGAGGCAGAAAAATGTCCTCCTTTCCTTCCACTCTCAGTTTTAATCTGAAATCTTAGGTGCACAGAGCTGAAAAACTGCTCACGCCTATGAAATTCCCTGTCGCAAAATGCGCCTGGAACAATGGGAGTTTCGAATGCTTCCCTAAGGGGAACAGTAATATAGCAGTGAATACATTAAATGACCTTTTAAATGTGTTTTTTGGGGGCAAGGTTATTGGTCTGTTTTCGATCTTCTGTCTTGTTTTTAATGATGCACATCAAACCTCGTGCTACAGATGCTTCGGGTTGCGCGATTTCGGGTTGCGCACTGTGCTGAACCTGGAAGTACTGGAACGGGTTACTTCTGAGTTTCCGCGCTTGTGCAGAAGCGCTAAATCGCGCTTTGCACATGCACAGAAGTGCCAGATCACAACCTGCGCATGCGCAGACGGGGCACTGCGGGTTGCAAACATGCTTCCCGCACGGATCACATTCGCAACCCGAGCGTTCACTGTATTCTTGTGTTCTTGTTTTGTGTGTGTGTGTGTGGCGAACTGCCCAGTGATACTGCCAAAGGTACATTGGTACCTCTGGTTGAGAATGGGATCCGCTCCGGAGGCCCATTCGCAACATGAAAAGAACGCAACCCGCAGCAGTGCATCTGTGCAGGTTGCGATTCGCCGCTTCTGCGCATGTGTGTGACGTCATTTTGTGCTTCTGCGCATGCACGAGCAGCGATACCAGAATTAACAATTTCTGGTACTTCCGGGTCGCCGCGGGACGTAACCTGAAAGAACATAACATGAAGTGGATGTAACATGAGGTATGACTGTATATAGGTGAGCCTGTCGTTCAAGAAAGGGATGGGAGTATGGGGGCTGGTTTAGTCGCTGGAGATGATCCCCCCCAGTCCCAACCAGCATGGCCAGTGGTCAGAGAAGTGGGGGGGGGGGGCGGGGGTTGTTGCAGTCCATCAACTTTACAGAGGAGGCTGCAGGTTTCTTCTGTCCTTAAGTAATCAAGGACCATGCGCCCCACCCATGTGTGAACCTACTCTTGGACGCAAAGTGCTGCACACAGGTCTGGGAACCTGCCTTTGAGGGCACGGCCATCACATGTCTGAAGCAGCAGCGCTGGGTCTAGAGCGTTTTGGGTGCTGAGCTGAGGGGGCATAAAGTAATAATGGCAATAAAATCTACACTTATATCTTCCATCTTCTGAAAATATCCCAAACAAAACAACTGCACCCAGAGGAATTATGGGGAAATAAGAAGTATGGGGGAAGGGGAGCTAAATTTTGCCCAAAACAAACCCGTGTCCGCCGCTGAGTAACGCCCAAATGCATCCCCACCTTCAGGTTCACGGCAAACACACGCATACGGCTAGAAATTCAAAAACATTTTGGAACCTTTTTTATGCACGCAACCACGGCGGCTAGAATTTTAATAGCAAAAAACCGGAAAGGTGACTTAATCCCCTCAAAAATTGACTGGCAGGTGAAGTTGATAGAATATCTGGAACTTGCAAAAATGACTGGAAGAATAAAAGGAAACTCAAAACAGAAAGTGAGCAAAGATTGGACCATATTTAAAGAATATCTAAAGAAGTACTGTGATGATTGCAAATCTCCTGACAGGTCTAGACTGAATCTTGAATATTAAGGAAACTACAAAAGTAAAAATCTCTTGATACATAACAGATAAAAAAAGGAAGTGCATATATAAGACCAATAACGTGTAAAAAGCACAAAGAGATGAATCGGAAGTCAAAAGTGTGTCTGATGTTAAATGATGTGTTGTTAGTTAGTGTCTAGTTGATATGTTGGTTCTGTACTGGTTCGTTTGTGTTGCTTTTCATGTACTATATATAAATTGTTTTGCAATAAAGGAAATTAATAAAAAGAATGGTATTCCCCCTTCTCGCACGAACGTGTTTCACGACGAACACGTGTCCGCCGCTGCGTAACGTGTGAACCCGCCTCTGATGCCTAAACGCACCCCCCACCTTTAGGTTCGCGGCACACACACACACACACGCATACGGCCAGAATGCGCGGGGACTGGGATTCCCCTTTCTCGCACGCACGTGTTCCGCGACGAACACGTGTCCGCCGCTGCGTAACGTGTGAACGCGCTTCCCCGCCAACCCAGGCACCGGCCCGCGGTTTTTCTCCTCTACTTTGCCATGGGACCCCCCCCCCAAATATTATCTCCATCCTCCTCCCCCCACCCCCAAAAAAGGAAACTGACCGGGCGGGGTCCCGCGGGAAGCGAAAGAAGGCCAGGTCGCTCTGGGTGCTCTTGCGGGTGCAGTTCGGGGCGGCGCAGAAATTCGGCATCCTCGGCGGCGGCTCCTCCGGACGCCCCGCGAGCGCGGCCCTCGGCGCGGACTGAGGAGAGTGAGGGAACCCTGCCGCCGCCGCCCGCCCGCCCGCCCTCCCGCCTCCTTCCCACCATGCACCGCGCCGCCCCCTCTGGAGAACCAACCACCATCGAGGCGGCCGCGCAGGCGCGGAGAGGCGCGCGCGCCTGCGCACAGCGAAGACCATACTAAAGAACTCACCCTTTCCACACGCAAGCCACGCCTCCGCTGCCCCGCACGACGTCGCCCTTTATGAGGGGTTAAGGCGAACCAGACTTCCGGATTCCTTTCGGAGCTCCGCCACGTGCGGGGCGCTGAATGCTAATTACGAATAAATATATACAGTAACGCGTCTGGTTTTAATTCTGCCGCTGTTAGATTGGTTGGTTTTTGTCATGTACTGAGTTGAATAGGATCCAAAATGCAGCAGTCTGATTGGGCCCAGAACAATAGGATCCAGAATGCAGCAGTCTGATTGGGCCCCGAACAATAGGATCCAGAATGCAGCAGTCTGATTGGGCCCAGAACAATAGGATCCAAAATGCAGCAGTCTGATTGGTCCCAGAACAATAGGATCCAGAATGCAGCAGTCTGATTGGGCCCCGAACAATAGGATCCAGAATGCAGCAGTCTGATTGGGCCCCGAACAATAGGATCCAAAATGCAGCAGTCTGATTGGGCCCAGAACAATAGGATCCAAAATGCAGCAGTCTGATTGGTCCCAGAACAATAGGATCCAGAATGCAGCAGTCTGATTGGGCCCCAAACAATAGGATCCAGAATGCAGCAGTCTGATTGGTCCCAGAGCAATAGGATCCAGAATGCAGCAGTCTGATTGCTCCTAAAACAAGAGGATCCAGAATGCAGCAGTCTGATTGGGCCCAGAGCAATAGGATCCAGAATGCAGCAGTCTGATTGGGCCCCGAACAATAGGATCCAGAATGCAGCAGTCTGACTGGTCTGCAGGAAAATTAATTACCAGAAATTAAATACGTAAAAATGTTTATTTAAAATGGAATTTGTTGCCTTCCTCCCCCTCAACTCTGTGCCTTATCTTTTATCAGCAAGCTGCTTGAGTCCCTGTCAAGGCACAGAGCAGAAGGAGACAGGAGGGGTTGGTGGAATTGGCACTGCTATTATTTATTATCGTATTTATTAGCTATAATGATGATGATGCCTGGTGCTTTAGTTGAGATTCCTGCATTGCAGTCTTCCCTGTCCCTCCCACCAGACAATTATATTTCTTTAGCTCAGCATAACTCGATACTTTTACTTTATTTTTAAAGGAAAGGGAGAAAGGATGTGAAGAAACCTTAGAAACACCGCATAAAAGGAAAAACGAACGGGGAGGGAAGAGGAAAGCAAGTGATACAACCGCTTGCGTTGTTTACTGGCAACCGGAATTATCTCACGATTCCCATAACCCCTGGTGCCCTTTGCCTGTGGAGCTTTTCGTCTGTCTCTCTTTAACTGTGCGGACTCAGGTCTCCCGCGGGATACCCGGATGCAGAGCTCCTGCGCCTGCGCTCTTTCTTCTATGCAAATAAGAAGGAGTCCCACCCCTCTCTTCTGTCGCGGGAGGTTCAAACGCGCCTGCGCCTTGGAGGAGCCTGAAGCGGGAAGGTTGTGCGCATGCGCAAGGAGAGGGTTGGGAGAGCTAGAAAATAACGTGATTTTTAAAGGCAATCCAGACAAATGGATGGTCGGAGCAGGGGGAATAACACAATAGTAAGACGAGGTCGAGGACAGCAGAAAGGTGATGGACTTTTGCAGTGTCCTACTACCACATTTCAGAGGAGCAGTAGACTGTGCAAAAGCCCAACAGGCTCTCACCAATATTTTTATTTTGTAAACTGCCTTGTGGTGCTTGGATGAAAGGCAGTATAGAAATTTAATTAATAAGAAGAAGAATAGGTTTGGGACGCACCAAGCTCATCCTGGACACTTAGGGGCTGAGCACACCAACATCTACATTGGGAAGTGGGAGAGGAAGGGATATTGATTTTGTGTATTCATTTTGATAATTTGTTTTTTATATTCCGATTTTATGTTGTAACCGCCCCGAGACCTGCAGGTATAATAGGGTGGTAAACAAACTTAATTAGGAACACGGGTACCGCTCCGGCGGGAAGGTAAACGGCGTTTCCGTGCGCTGCTCTGGTTTGCCAGAAGAGGCTTAGTCATGCTGGCCACATGACCCGGAAGCTGTACGCCGGCTCCCTTGGCCAATAAAGCGAGATGAGCGCCGCAACCCCAGAGTCGGCCACGACTGGACCTAATGGTCAGGGGTCCCTTTACCTTTTAAACAAACTTAATAAATAATTATTGATTTTATTGATTATTTTTTAAGAGGATGGTAAGAAAGGGGGTTGCTTGTGATCTTATCTGTAAGCCACCTTGTCCCTGGACAGGGGAAAAGGCATATAAATAAATATTATAATAATAATCCACTGAACAATAATTCTTAGGCTAATTTGAGGGAAGTCAGAGCAGTCCTGCTTTTTCTGATGAAAGGCAGTATGATTTTTTTTACCTCCTCCTAACCATGTTCACTCAAAAGCAAGCCCCACTGTCTTCAAGGAAGCTTATGCTCAAGAAAACTTGCAGCCATTTATGTGTGCTGAAGGCTTGGAGGCTTCATTGACTGCCCTGGGTTGCAAGGAAGATTCCTTCCTTTGAAAAATCCCACAGGGTATGTGATTCCTCTGAGGAATGCAGTTTGAAATTTAGGTTTGATTACTGAGAGTGTGGCGAGCTGAACTCCTTCAGAAATCTGCTCTGGAGTTTATTACCCCATATTTATTTATTCCCATTGCTCCCAGCCAGCCCTGATTTTTATTTTTTTTAAGGATTTGTTCCATTACAGCCTCCAACCCATTGTTTTAGCAAAGAGAGCAAGGCAAAACCCAACTTAAAAAACAAACAAAACTCCTTTGTGATAAAGCTTCCAGACATTCACACTCACCCCAAGTGTCCTGGAAATGGCTCTTGTATAATAAAATATCCAGAGCTGATCCATTAAAAAGACTTTTTCCTGTTTGGTAATGAGTTTTTAAGTATATGCGTGCTTTAGATTAACTGAGAGAATCCCCCTTTACATTTCAAAAAATCCCTCTACGTGCATACCGTTAATATTAGTACGTCTCTGCCTTTGAAACCATCAGCATTCAAATATGCATTTGCTGTATGTTTTTCTAAAGAGCTTTCCAGATGTACATTCACATTTAATTTTGTTTTTTAGCGTGTTGGGAGGCTCAGAGCTGCATCGTGCCACGGTCCAAGGAACATTATTGGTTTCTATCTTTTCTCTGGGGCGGGCGAGTAGGAATTCTGCTAGAGTTTCTTGTTGTGTGGATTAATTTTAAAATGGCCATGCAATTTCTACCATGTGCCACATACAGGTGATATAGTGATAGATCAGTGGCCACAAGTAGATAATTTTCATTCCTGAATTTCTCCTGCAGACTTAAAGAAATAAGAACTGCATAAATTTGTATGTGTGTATAACTTCATTTCTCTCTGTTCATTTTCTCACTCTGACACACGCATCCATTTACAAGCAATATATGACTATTCTTTTTTGAGTTTTATTTATTTATTAACATTCTTATGTTACATCGGTAAACATTATCATATTGTAGCCTTATGAGGCTTTGCCCTTGGGTGGGAAAAATATTGCGCCCGGGAAAGGGAGATGGGAGTCAACAGACACTCAAGGAATAGTTTCGGAGAAAAAGCTTTTATTTCTACCATCCATGAACTGGTAGAAGGAGCAAGTGTGATAGTTCACAAACAAGCACGGGTTCACAGTCATTTGCACAGAGCATATACAGTGGTGCCTTGCAAGACGAAATTAATCCGTTCCGTGAGGCTCTTCGTATAGCGGTTTTTTCGTCTTGCGAAGCAAGCCCATTGACAGCTTAGCGGATTAGTGCTATTAGCGGTCTAGCGGCTTTTAGCGATCAGCTGAGAAGCGGCTTATCAGCGGATCAGCTGATAAGCGGCTTAGCGGCTTAGGAAAAGGGCGAAAAAAGCGGGGGGTAACCGCGGGAACTCGCAAGATTTTTTCGTCTTGCGAAGCAGCCCCATAGAGAAATTCGTTTAGCGAAGCGCCTCCAAAACGGAAAACCCTTTCGTCTAGCGGGTTTTCCGTCTTGCGAGGCGTTCGTCTTGCGGGGCACCACTGTATTCCCCTTCCAGTTCCCTCCCCTTTCTCCTCCCTCAGGAGTCCTGCCCCATGAGTTCCTCTGAGCATGAACAGAAAGCTCCTTTCTTGGGACTATTGTGGACTCTTGGCACCCTTCCCAGGAAAGGGGAATGAGAGCAGTTCAGCATGTCCAAAGATGTTGCAACTGAATGACATAAAAGTCAGTTCTCAGGCCTGCTCTGTCAAGAGTCTATTCATTAGCCTTTTTGAAGCTCTCTTGTACTGATAAAAGTGACGATTTGCCTATGCATCTTGTGAGAAAACAGAGGAAAACTTTAGCTGTGGATTTTTAGAAGACAGAAAGGAATTTCGGACAGTTTTGATGCCTGGTTGGTGGGGGGGTGACTTCGGGCCTAGGTGGGGTCACCTGTCCTCACCTCCTGCAATATTACATTACAAGGCTTATTATAATATAATTTTCAGCATGTAAACTGTCCCTGACTATCTTACGACAATACAAAGTTTATATACAAAGTTTATACAGTGGTGCCCCGCAAGACGAACGCCTCGCAAGACGGAAAACCCGCTAGACGAAAGGATTTTCCGTTTTGGAGGCGCTTCGCAAAACGAATTTCCCTATGGGCTTGCTTCGCAAGATGAAATGTCTTGCGAGTTCCTGCGGGTTTTTCCCCCTTTCCCCCCCTTTTCCTAAGCCGCTAAACCGCTTATCAGCTGATCCGCTAAAAGCCGCTAAACCACTAATAGCGCTAATCCGCTAAACTGTTAATGGGCTTGCTTTGCAAGACGAAAAAACCGCTATACGAAGAGCCTCACAGAACGGATTAATTTCGTCTTGCGAGGCACCATTGTATACCTAAAGAAAGAAAACAAGGACAAAAAACTATTCCAAAATCATATATGTACCAACACTTTGGACTTTTCGTCTGTCCCGTTGTATATTCCTTTTTTACAAGTGAATGTACTCTTATTGTTGTATATTTCTTTACATTTTATCTAATACATTCCTATATCAATACGTACCCTTGGTCTTAGTTCTCAACTATGTCTCTCTCCAACAATATATGACTATTCAGCACCGGAACCAGTAACCACAGAAAGCTAAACCAGGGGTCAGCAAACTTTCAGCAGGGGGCCGGTCCACTGTCCCTCCGACCTTGTGGGGGGCCGGACTATATGTTGCCATGATTATGACCCACATTTTTGGCAAAAAACCTTCCTGGAACCGCAAATTTGCCCAGATGTGATTTTTTGGGGGGGGGGGGTTTCCCTCATCCACTTCATTTGCATTTTACGCATTGACAGTTATTATTTATCTCGTAAGGCGGGGTGGGGGGCTGAGGTAAGTGCGCCATTCCTGTCAGCCTTGGAGAGCATGTGCGCATGCATGCGCACAGGAAAAAGCCATTGGCCATGCTAAGTCAGGCCGGCGCCACTCAAGCAAAAATATTCATTTCCCCGCGAGAGGGAAGACGAGGTGGCTGCTATTTACTTTTCCATGGCTCGTACTGTGTAGCTAACATGCGGCCTCCCCAGCAGAACGCAGAACTGTTTTGGAGCGCAGCTGCCCAGGCACTCCCTGCTTCCTGTGGCAGGGAGTACCACCGCCATAGACACCGGCAAGCATTGCTCTTGGCAGCTCCATGGTGGAAATCCGAACTGTGGCTCCTTTCCCCTCTCTCCCACCCCGGAAGAAAAGATTGCTGCTGTGGTGTTCGTACGGAGCCCCCAGTCGTCTCAGACTATTGACCAGTACCCCACTAATCCGCTGCTACCAACCAGGTCCTCTCCGGTAAAATCACTACAGTCTCAATCAGGAAATTATTTATTTATTTATTTATTTATTTATACCCCGCCCATCTGGCTGGGTTTCCCCCAGCCACTCTGGGCGGCTTCCAACAAAACACTAAAATACAATAACCTATTAAACATTAAAAGCTGCCCTAAACAGGGCTGCCTTCAGATGTCTTCTAAAAGTCTGGTAGTTGTTGTTCTCTTTGACATCTGGTGGGAGGGCGTTCCACAGGGCAGACGCCACCACCAAGAAGGCCCTCTGCCTGGTTCCCTGTAACCTCACTTCTCACGATGAGGGAACCGCCAGAAGGCCCTCGGAGCTGGACCTCAGTGTCCGGGCTGAACGATGGAGGTGGAGACGCTCCTTCAGGTATACTGGACCTTAGTTTGCCGACCCATAGGCTAAACTTACGCCAGAGAGCATATACCATACATTTAAAGCACTTTATTTTCCAACAAAGGATCTTGGGAACTGTAGTTTATCCCCTAACTGAGCTACAATTCTCAGCACTCTTAGCAAGCCACAGTTCTCAGGAATCTTTGGGGAAAAGAAGGTGCTTCAAATTCATCGTTTAACATCTGCATCCTGTTTTCAGCTCAAGGCTGAGTGGTGGTTTTTTTTGTCAAGGTCACCCAATTATTTTTTGGCGGGAGGAAAGAACAAATTGGTAAATCTGTCCTCTCGCTCTCTTTTGCAAACAGATGTCTTCTAAAGGTTGTATCTCCTTGGCTCGGGGGGCCACAAAACTCCATACCCTCCAACACTTTTCCAATGTAAATAGGGATGCCCTAAGAAAAAGTGAGGAACGCCGGTGGCACTGTGGGTTAAACCACTGAGCCTAGGGCTTGCTGATCAGAAGGTCGGCAGTTCGAATCCCCGCGACGAGGTGAGCTCCCGTTGCTCGGTCCCTGCTCCTGCCAACCTAGCAGTTCGAAAGCACCTCAAAGTGCAAGTAGATAAATAGGTACCGCTCCGGCGGGAAGGTAAACGGCGTTTCCGTGCGCTGCTCTGGTTCGCCAGAAGTGGCTTCATCATGCTGGCCACATGACCCGGAAGCTGTACGCCGGCTCCCTCGGCCAATAAAGCGAGATGAGCACCGCAACCCCAGGGGTCCTTTTACCTTTAAGGAAAACTGGGACCAAATCAGGATCAAATCAGAAACTGGGACAGCTTCTGTGAATCCAGGACTGTCTCTGGAGAGTAGAGACACCTACACAAGCACAACTTCCCGACAATCACACACATACAAAAAGCTGGTAGAAGAAGAGAAGAAGAAGAAGAGTTTGGATTTGATATCCCGCCTTTCACTCCCTTTAAGGAGTCTCAAAGCGGCTAACAATCTCCTTTCCCTTCCTCCCCCACAACAAACACTCTGTGGGGTGAGTGGGGCTGAGAGACTTCAGAGAAGTGTGACTGGCCCAAGGTCACCCAGCAGCTGCATGTGGAGGAGCGGAGACGCGAACCCGGTTCCCCAGATTACGAGACTACCGCTCTTAACCACTACACCACACTGGCTCTCACCACTGGTATTGCAACACTGGTGGTCTTACCATTAAGGGGCTAACCCCAAACTTAAACAAGGACTGAATTTAAACCAGAGAAGAGGAACAGCATTGTCTCCCTGTGCTGTAGCTAAGTTATGCGTTTTCTTTTCTTCCCTGTTCACGCAATCCAATCGGAAAATTGCAGATAATTTCAACATGCTATTGGGAGCGATGCACACAGAGAAAAACCGGGGTGATGGGGCGAGGGGAACGGATCCTTCACTGTTTTTCTAAGAAAGGAAAACAGGTTTGCCTGACGGCTTGATGACAGTCGTGAACCAAAGACTCGCCCCGTGGCAGGAATGAGGTCCAGGATTCTGACAGGAGCTTCCTAATTTTATTGCTTTTTCCTCCAGGCTCCATTAGTGCCGAGGTCCCTGCAGCATTTCCAGGGAACTCCAACCTGGTAATTTCCGTGGAAAAAAATTGGCCCGAGTCAAGCCCGACACCGAGAAGCTGTCAGCGAGATGGGCTTCCCCCCTCTGCTTTAAATGAGCATTGTACATTGCTCTCTGATCTGTGGCTTCCATGGCTAATGTCTGGTCCGTTGCGCCTGATGTCAGCACTTTGGACTGGGACAGGGAGCGAGGAACACATCTGGAACATAATAATGGGGGGGGGGAATCATAGCATTATCCAGAAGGAGTTCCTGGCTGCACCCAGTCTGCACAGGGTGGACATAGCAAATCTCATGAAATAATATATATATATATATATATGCTTTCGTAGATTTTCACGGGTACAGGAATGCAGGTTTTGGTGTCCTCGGGTGTCTTCCCGTGTAAAAGTTGGGGTGTCTAGGCGACGTTTCGACGAGGTCTCACTCGTCATCTTCAGGCTGGTGCTTTCGGCTTCTTGTTACTGGAACAGAGCAGGATCTCAGTGTTTGAGTTCCTATAAATACTGTAGAGGGGGTGTGGTGTATAGCCTCCAATGTTCTGGGCAGAGAGGAAGTTCCCAGGTTAGTGTGCCTTTTCTTCTTTTGTTCCTTAATTACTTGAGAGATATCTTGAGTGATTTCTTGAGTGATATCCTGAGTACCACTTAGGTGGGTCATTAGGTGTGGATTAGTTGTTAAAGTCTTTGTGTCTTGACCTCTTGAACTTTGTGAAGAGTTTTCCTGAGAAGATGGCTGTACTGTACTTAGTTGTGCTCTGGCTTGGCTTCGTGTATAGGGGCGAGCTGTGGTTTTGTGGCTTGTGTCAGCCAGATCTGTGTAGGGATTGCAGGGGGG
Organism: Podarcis erhardii; assembly: GCF_964252035.2. NCBI lineage: Eukaryota > Metazoa > Chordata > Lepidosauria > Squamata > Lacertidae > Podarcis > Podarcis erhardii. Next base: position 9,995,435 of record NC_138508.1, read on the forward strand.
TGCAGCATCCGGAGGTGCCACCATGGATTGGCTACTGGATGGTGTCTGTAATTCATCTGTGGAGAGGGTCTGGGTTTGGGTCTGGTGTGGTTGATTGGTGTTGGCGTTCTGTGTGCCTCTGGATCTGGTGTCAGTTTTTGTGGGGAGGGCTAATTTCCAGATGTCTGGCAAGCGGGATGTGTCGTCACGCTTGTTCATGTTGTGAGGGTGTTTCTCTATCTCGATGGCTTCCATGATTATTCTCTTGTGGTGATGTTCCGTGTTAAAGAGCAATTTGGAATCTGCAAAATTAATTTCGTGTCCTGTTTCTTTCATGTGTTGGAAAAGAGAGGAAGTTTTTTCTTCTTTTTTGACGGCATTCTTGTGTTCTGCGATACGTGCATTTATTCGTCTGTTTGTTTGTCCAATGTACGTGGCTGGGCAGACTTTGCAGGGTATTTCATAGATCCCTTGGTTTTCCAACTGGATTTTATCCTTGGGGTTTCTGAGGATATTGGCTATTTTTTGGTTGGTGCAAAAGGCTGTTTTGATATTGTGTTTATGGAGGATTTTGCTAATTTTATCTGTAGTGCCCTTGATATAAGGAAGGAGGGCCATGCCATTGTTTTCTTCTGTGTCTTGGTTTTTGGGGGGTGTTTCCTTTTGGATTAGCTTCGTAATCCTGTTTCGTAAACACACACCAACCGCTACTTACATGCACAATCACACCACCACCCTGCACAAATAAACTCCGTAGCCAAGACTCTCATCTCCAGAACCAAACGCCTGGCTGACAAAGACCACTTGACAACTGAGTTACAGAATCTCTCAAACGTGTTAATTGCCAATGGATACCAGCAAAACAGGATTACGAAGCTAATCCAAAAGGAAACACCCCCCAAAAACCAAGACACAGAAGAAAACAATGGCATGGCCCTCCTTCCTTATATCAAGGGCACTACAGATAAAATTAGCAAAATCCTCCATAAACACAATATCAAAACAGCCTTTTGCACCAACCAAAAAATAGCCAATATCCTCAGAAACCCCAAGGATAAAATCCAGTTGGAAAACCAAGGGATCTATGAAATACCCTGCAAAGTCTGCCCAGCCACGTACATTGGACAAACAAACAGACGAATAAATGCACGTATCGCAGAACACAAGAATGCCGTCAAAAAAGAAGAAAAAACTTCCTCTCTTTTCCAACACATGAAAGAAACAGGACACGAAATTAATTTTGCAGATTCCAAATTGCTCTTTAACACGGAACATCACCACAAGAGAATAATCATGGAAGCCATCGAGATAGAGAAACACCCTCACAACATGAACAAGCGTGACGACACATCCCGCTTGCCAGACATCTGGAAATTAGCCCTCCCCACAAAAACTGACACCAGATCCAGAGGCACACAGAACGCCAACACCAATCAACCACACCAGACCCAAACCCAGACCCTCTCCACAGATGAATTACAGACACCATCCAGTAGCCAATCCATGGTGGCACCTCCGGATGCTGCACCCCCCTGCAATCCCTACACAGATCTGGCTGACACAAGCCACAAAACCACAGCTCGCCCCTATACACGAAGCCAAGCCAGAGCACAACTAAGTACAGTACAGCCATCTTCTCAGGAAAACTCTTCACAAAGTTCAAGAGGTCAAGACACAAAGACTTTAACAACTAATCCACACCTAATGACCCACCTAAGTGGTACTCAGGATATCACTCAAGAAATCACTCAAGATATCTCTCAAGTAATTAAGGAACAAAAGAAGAAAAGGCACACTAACCTGGGAACTTCCTCTCTGCCCAGAACATTGGAGGCTATACACCACACCCCCTCTACAGTATTTATAGGAACTCAAACACTGAGATCCTGCTCTGTTCCAGTAACAAGAAGCCGAAAGCACCAGCCTGAAGATGACGAGTGAGACCTCGTCGAAACGTCGCCTAGACACCCCAACTTTTACACGGGAAGACACCCGAGGACACCAAAACCTGCATATATATATATATATATATATATATATATGAATTTAGAATTATTTTGAACTATGGTGCTGGAGGAGACTCTTGAGAGTCCCATGGACTGCAAGAAGATCAAACCGATCCATTCTGAAGGAAATCAGCCCTGAGTGTTGAAGGGAGAAGGAAAGGTTAACTAGAATATTATAAAAGAAGCTAAAGGGCTGCAGTTGTGGTTAGGCAGCTAGCAGAAACCGCAAATGTGTCAGCTCTGTAGGCCAGAAGCTGCTTCCCGTTTTCAGCTCTGCAGACTGGGAGCTGTTTCCTGTTTTGTGCTACCGGTTTTAGAAATGCTTTAGAAATGTTTTAGAAATGCAAGATATATATGCAGGGGATGAGAAAGGTTTCTCTCAATATTCTCTGTACCTCGTACCTAAGAAATCTGCACCTAAGCTCTGTACTTTGTACCTAAGAAAGGTTGCTTTCAAATACTATCTGCAGTAAATTCCTGTGCTAATCCTGTGCTAATCTTACTTCTGCAAATTTTGGCCAGACAGTTAGCACATCCGCCAGTGACTGTTTGCTAAATTTGTCTGGCAGGTCAAAAGTCTATTTCTTAGCTTGCAGAAACATTTTAGCTGCTGTTTGCAGATTTAATCAGGCCTGCCAAGGAGGCCCCCTTCTTCCTGCCTTATGCTTACTAATGCAAAAATGAGAAAAGACACGTACAAGCAAGAGGGGAGGGGGGAGTGCTTAGCTAGCAGAAAGGCACGTATAAGGAATGTTTAGCAAGCATTAAAAATGTGTTAAGCAAGCAATATAGATGTACCATATAAGGGAATAAGTTGAACATTTGCCAGCTGATTGGGGAAGTTTTTGAGAAGGTATGGGAGGGGGGAGAGTGTTCAGAAAAGTATAAGAAGGTCTGCTGAAGTGTCTTGCGACACAGCCAGTTTGCAGGAGCTATCCTGCTGGTTGTCACTCTGCGCAGATTGCAATAAACTCTTTTCTCCAAAGAAACTTTCCTGGTGCTTTTTGCTCTCTCTTCGGCACTGGGGACGCGGGCAAACGAATTCCCTGGCAGGACAAGGTTCAGCCTTCAGTGTTCCCCGGAAGGACAGATCCTGAAGCTGAGGCTCCAGTACTTTGGCCACCTCATGAGAAGAGAAGACTCCCTGGAAAAGACCCTGATGCTGGGAAAGATGGAGGGCACAAGGAGAAAGGGACAAGAGAGGACGAGATGGTTGGACAGTGTTCTCGTAGCTACCAGCATGAGTTTGACTAAAGTGCGGGAGGCAGTGGAAGACAGGAGTGCCTGGCGTGCTCTGGCCCAGGGGGTCACGAAGAGTCAGACACGACTTAACGATTAAACAACAACAGCACGCTGCACTCCAACATGACTAAACGACTTTTCCAGGGAGTCTTCTCTTCTCATGAGGTGGCCAAAGTATTGGAGCCTCAGCTTCAGGATCTGTCCTTCCAGTGAGCACTCAGGGCTGATTTCCTTCAGAATGGAGAGGTTTGATCTTCTTGCAGTCCATGGGACTCTCAAGAGTCTCCTCCAGCACCATAATTCAAAAGCATCAATTCTTCGGCTATCAGCCTTCTTTATGGTCCAGCTCTCACTTCCATACATCACTCCTGGGAAAACCATAGCTTTTACTATACGGACCTTTGTTGGCAAGGTGATGTCTCTGCTTTTTAAGATGCTGTCTAGGTTTGTCATTGCTTTTCTCCCAAGAAGCAGGCGTCTTTTAATTTCGCGACTGCTGACACCATCTGCAGTGATTATGGAGCCCAAGAAAGTAAAATCTCTCCCTGCCTCCATTTCTTCCCCTTCTATTTGCCAGGAGGTGATGGCACAACACAAAACTCTGTTGCTGCATGTAGCTTTTATTTTATTTGTTTTTTATCTTATATTTTGGAAATGTACATCCACTGTTTTTAATCTTTATTTTTTTGGGGGGGGGCAAGAGAGTGGGAGCCTGAACTATAGCTTGTTTAGCTTATTCGTACATCCGGCACCGCGTTCGACTGTGGAACAGCCCGCCACTGGAGGCGGTGGTGATGGTGTTGGATCCTCCTTCCTTGGAGGGTTCCAAAGCAGAGGTTGGACGGCCCTCCTGCCACGGATGATCTTAGCCGAGACCCCTGCATTGGTAGGAGGTGGAGGGGGCTGGACTAGATGCCCCTGGGGGTCCCCTTCCAGCTCCACGACTCTATGATTTCCCAACCCCCCCCCTCCTCTTCGGCCGCCCTCAGCCGAAAGCGCTGCGCTCGGGAGCCGGAAGCGCTTCATGGATTCCAACCCGCCGGCGTTCGAAGCAAAGGCTCGAGAAAACTACACCCCCCAGAATGCCTCGGGGGCGCCGGCCTCCTTTTCCCCCACCCCTCCCTTCTGCGCGTGCGTGCCGCGCCTGCGCGCGGCGCCCTTTTCTGCCCGCCATCTTGGCTCCCTTCAGCTGGCGCCGACGCCAAACAAACCCGCCGCCTCAGACGCCGAAGGTGCCCGCCGAGCTCGGGCGGCGCGGGAGGACCCATGGTTTCCCCGGGGGAGGAGCGGCAGGTGGGTCTCCCGGGGAGGAGGAGGAAGAGGAGGAGGTGGGAATTGAGGGGGGGCGGGAGGGAAGAGAGCGAGGAAGAAGAGGAGGAAGAGCAAGACCCTCCTCTTCCTCCTCCTCCTTTGAAAGGGGGGAAGGGCAGGCCTGTCGCAGGGAGTTCCTCGGGTCTCTCCTTCCCTGCTTGCCTCTCCTCACGTTTCTGAGTCTTATTGGCGTAAACTTAGGAGAAAAGCTATTTTTCGCTGACAGCATCTCTTCTTCTTTTTTTCTGGCGGGGTGGTGGGAGACAAAATTATTATTATTATTATTCGTCGCCCTTTCCCTTCCCTCCAACCCCAGGGGGATAATAGGCAGCTCCCTGTTATCTCTGGGAGATTTGCTCTCCCTTCTTGTGTGTGAAATAAAGGATCGCCTCCCTCCTTCCATTCCACCCCCAGTTTGAATGGGAGCTGATTTGCCTCAGTTCCAGGACTGGTTGTGGCGGCTCCTCTGCAAGCCTCTCTTCATCCCCCTCCTTCCCTCAAATCAAATCAAATATCTTTAATACGGTCAAGGACCAGAAAACAATTTATAAAAATATGACATTATAAGTAGTATTGAGCAGTGGAATAACAGTGGAAATACAGCCAATTCACAGAATTGATGCTTATATTTATGATCAGGTTTCCCTCGTCTCTCTCTTTTTGTGTGTGTGTGGGAGAAATAATGGCTTCCTTCCTTCCTTCCTTCCTTCCTTCCTTCCTTCCTTCCTTCCACCTCTTTGCATCTACATCTTCCGCTGTTTCCTGGTGGATGGAGCTCCCTTCCTACATCGAAGGAGTTCATTACCCTCAATTATATAGGATCGCTCCTTTTTCACCTGCCTCTCTTCAACCCCTCCCCCCCCCCCCAATATTTGGGAAGAAGAGAAAATAGGGATACAATCACCATCACCCCTCTTTCCTTTCCATCTCTTCTATCTACTACACCCTTCCCCATTGATTGGCTGCGTTATTATTTTATTTCCTTTCCCCTCCCCCTTGAATTTTTGGGGGTGTGGGTGTGCTAATGGGGCACAGAAGAGAATATATGTGGGTTATCTGTAATTTCCTCATTCTTGCCTCCCACCCTCTGCTTTCGGGAGAGAGTCAAAAAAAGACGGAGAACTGTAATTTTTCCTATCTGCCCTCCTCCTTTCTCCGTTTCCAGCTGTTCGATTTGACTGATATTCTCTACCTCTCGAAGTCTCTCCCTACCCAAATCGCCTTCTTTTCCATATCATGTAATATTTGTGTATATTGTTATTTGGCGTAGCCTCTCATTGGATTCCACCGCTGATTGGTTGGTGCCTGGTTCTCATTTATGTGTTTGGGCTCCGGCTACCTTTGCTCTCTCTTCCTCCCAGCTTCCTTTTCCTCTTCCTTTATTTGGGTTTATTTCTCCTCCTTCCCCATGTGTCTCCCTTCCCCATAAAAAAAAAAGCGGGGCGGGGGGAGTAGTTTGGATGTGTCTGTTACATTTCTCCCTGCCTTTCTCCTCTTCAGCCCCATCTGAAGATCTTTACATGCATTCCTTTTCCCCAGCCCTTTCCCTTCCCATATATATCTATACTCACACACACCTTTGTGTGGGGTGCAATAAGGAAATAACTGCCCCCCCTTGTTTAGCACTCCTTGGTAGGTGCTACTTTGCATGCCTGCCTCCCTCTTCCCCAATTCATCTCTGTGGTTTTTATCTTGTTTTTAAGGGCAGGAAAGAAAGAGCGTTTCTGTGTCCCATCTCCCTCCTTCTTGCCTGCCGTTTGATTGATTTGCTTAGCTGCTTTTTCTGTTTCTGCCTCTGATTCTCTTCCCTTTTCTCCAAGGGGTTCTTGCCAAGTGGACCCATTTCTTTCTTTCCCACCGGATATTCCTCTGTGGCACCCCCTCCTCCCTGCCCCCTTTTCCAGCCTGTCTTCTCTGGGATCTGCTTTTGTTGGCTCCTTTCCTTCTCCCCTTAATCCTCATTGTCCACCATTGCAAATAGTAGTGGGTAGTTAGTCTGCTGTCGAATGAAATGTGCCCCTTTTTCCCGCTTTGACAGATTCATTCTCAATGTGGCAGCCCATTTTGAACCCTTTTCCTCACCAAGCCTGCAGCCTTGAGTTTGCCTACTTGTGAGGAAGTTGTGTTGCTCTTGGTTGATTTGACTCTTAAGTAAAATAGGATCTGGTTCTGCACGAATCAGCAGCGTGCACGCACAAATTCAGTGATTCATTTTCCATCTTGGGCGTCAGTTTTTATGGCCATGAAGTTTTAATGCTCCAGCAGCCAGTTCCTACGTAGCATGATGGACCCACCAGGCCAGGGATGGAAAACTTGTGGTCCTCCAGATGTTATTGGCCTGCAGCTTCCATCTTTCCTGACCCTTGACCTTCCAGGCAGGGCCTGATGGAAGTTGTAGTTCAGCAATATCAATCAGATGGCACATTTCCTGTCCTGCATGTACAGTTTGTGTGTTCCTCTTCCTCTTCTCCTCAAAGTTTTTTTTGCTTTGTTTTCTGGTTCTGTCCAGAACAGAACATGTATAAATTTGGGGTGGGGAGGAGTGGCAAACTCTTCTGAGATCCTTCAATTAAAAGCATTAATTAGGCTGCAATCCTGACGTCACTTACCAGAGAGTAAGTCCCGTTTAACTCAGATGGGCTTAATGTTTCATATGCACAGAATTGCACTGTTAGTTAACTAATTGGTATACAGAGAGGGCAAACTTGAATCTGTGAGGCTTGGAATTAAGGAAACACAATTACCGTCCTTTTCCATGTACAAGACCAGGTTTTTTTACTTAAAAATTATGTGAAAAACTGTGGGTCGTCTTATACACGGGGGCAATCTCCCCCCTATTTTCTTAAATTGGAGTCCCTAAATTGCAGTCTTATACATGGGGGTGTCTTATACATGGGAAAATACGGTAATTTTTGACACTCGCTGTGGCTCTGGTTTATTACTTTTAAAAAAAATGGGAAGAAGAAACGGCAAATACGAAAGCTGACCTTTTCTTCTCTGCACAAGTAGCATCTTGTTCATTAAGTCATCTCTTCTTTCCACGTGTCATAAAGAAGGTTTTGATAGCAGGCATATGTATTCAAGTTTAATTGCTCAACTAGTTAAGATGTAGCTGATCTGTTTTAAAATCAAAATCGTTAGATCAGTTGACAAACCAGTTTGGTGTCACCTGCTTTCCTGGTGGGTAACTGTTTTTGCGCTGCCAAGTCCAGAACGTTTATCCGTGACCCAAGGGCCTTGCTGCCAGTGTGTGGGTGTGGATATGCTGTTTAGATAGCTCCAGGGGGGCTATTAAGGCCGAACTAACCATTAATTCATTACTTTGTGGAGGAGGGCCCCAGCCAGGTTTGCAGTGGCTTAATGAGGACTGTGATTGTATTATGTTAGTATCAAAAGGTAGGGTGTATGGGGTTTTAGGGGAGGGGGAGTATCTCTGGTGGGGGACATGTTGTGCTTCTCAGGGGTGCCTTGTCCACCTTTGGTCCCCACCCTGCACTCAGCCTCCACCTGTGGCCCTTAGAATAATAATAATAATAATAATAATAATAATAATAATAATAATAATTCATTTATACCCCACCCATCTGGCTGGGTTTCCCCACCAACTGAATATTAAAAACAGCACAGCATCAGACATTAAAAACTTCCCTAAACAGGGCCGCCTTCAGTTGTCTTTTAAAAGTAAAATAGGTGTTTATTGCCTTGACATCTGCTGGGAGGGCATTCCACAGGGCAGGCGCCACTACTGAGAAGGCCCTCAGAGCTGCACCTCAGTGTCCGGGCTGGATGATGGGGGTGGAGACGCTCCTTCAGGTATACAGGACCGAAGCTGTTAGCATGTGACATCGGCCACACCATGGGAAATAGATTTCCCAGCTAAACCAGGTGAGGGTAGCTGATGGGTGTCAAACCCTCGGTATGTTGGGGACTTCCCCTGCATGTGGAGACAGGCTCTGGCGGATCAAGCGGGCGAGGCTAGTAGTGGGTCCAGTTATCAAAAAGGCATTTTCTGCATGTGCTGTAGAGCAGGGGTAGTCAACTTTTTTATATTTACCACCCACTAATGCATCTTTCTTGACGGTAAAATTCCCTTTCTGCCCACCAGTGCTCGATGGAAGTAGGATTCAGCTTGTGCCATAGAATCCCCTACCGCCCACCTAGAATCCTGAATTGCCCATTAGTGGGCAGTAGGGACCAGGTTGACAACCCCTTCTGTAGAGGGAAGTGAGGGGCAGATGGGGCTTGTCTTTTTTGCTTACCCCAGCAAATTATTTGTCAAAGTTACAAATACCTAAATACAGACGGTTATTTACCCTTGCTAGATTCAACGTGCTGCCATCTGCCTTACTCCAGGGCAGATTCGAGGGTAAACCATATGCAGAACGAATCTGCCCCTGCGGCTTAATGGAGGTAGAAACTGCCTCTCATGCCTTGTTACGCTATCGTTTCTACAGGGATATACGCTTGTTATTTATTGCCCCTGCTATGCAAAAATCTCCAAATGAATCCGAACTTCAATGTCTAAAATCCCTGGTAGAGGACAAGGATCCTGAGATCACGTTAAGGGTAGCCAAATTCTGTGCGATTGCCATAAAACTTAGGGAACAAGCTGCGCTATCATAATGATTAAGGCCTTAAATGATAATTTTAGGTTATATGTTAGTGACTAAGTTTTAATTTATATATTTTTTAACTCTTGCTATATCTGTAGTGTCCCTGTTATACCTAATTGCAAATTCAAATGTACCCCTATCGTGTTTTATGACTTCCTTGATATTGTATGTGGGCTGGAACTGGTCTGTGACCGAAATAATAAAATTCAATTCCCTTTCCGCCCACCAGTGCTCGATGGAAGGAGGATTCAGCTTGTGCCGTAGAACCCCCTACCGCCCACCTAGAATCATGAAACGCTCACTAGTGGGCAGTAGGGACCAGGTTGACAACCCCTGCTGTAGAGGAAAGTGAGGGGCAGTTGGGGGGTTGTCTTCCTGGGAGGGAGCCCATCTTGGAGAAGGAAGGAAAGCTCTGATTCTAAACCTCTTCTGTCTTGCGGGATATCTTCGGGAGAAGAAAGGGCTAAGGAGTCAAAACCCTACACAAATCGGGAGTGGATTCCCTAGGATGGTTGGGTGGTACTTGTACTCCTCCTTCTGGCAACCCCGGCTGCCAAGCTGGTGCCTAACGAATGGCTTTCCTTTCCTTTGGACCACATCAGCGAGTCCGAGAGGGATGCCCTGCCATCTGGGCAGTCCAGGACCTCCATAACACAGTGCCCAGGCTTGCGCCCCAATGCCCGATTTTCAGCTGTGTTTCTTTTGTATTGTATTTCGCCTCTATTGATGCATTCTATTTTTATATCTCGTGTGCTGCCTCAAGCCTGCTGTCTTAATAAAATTAATGAACAAATCCTTCCCTGCCATGAGACACTTGGCACTGGCTTTCCTCAGAGTTTTGTAGGGCAACAGGCCTGATGTCCTCGTGTGTCCTGCAGACAGAGTCGTGTTAGGAGGGAGTGTGTCCAGAGGGGGAGACTAGGATGCTGCAGTATCTGGAAGCCAAAGTCCTAGGGGGAGCGGTTGAAAGAGCTGGGCATGGTTTTCATCTGGAGAACAAAGGTTTAAGGGGAGATCTGGTCAAGAGGTCTTACCTGGAGGACCAGATGGTGGAGCAAACTTGTTGCTCCAGACCCGACCAAATGGGTGGAAGATAGCAGGGAATCTGATTTTGGCTAAGCATTAGGGGGAACCTGCTAATGGTATGAACTATTCAGCTGTGGAACGGTCATCTTCAGGAGGCGATGGGCTCTTTTTCACTTGTGGTTTTGAATCAGACAGAAGGTTGATGACAATCTGCCAGGGATGCCGCAGTTGCAGACTTCTGCCGTGAGCCAGGGCTTTGGGCTAGATGGCCTTAGATGACCTTTCCAGCTCTTACCATTCAGCATCGGTCCTGTTGCTGGCATTTCCTTCCTGTACTCCAGTGGCTAGTTTTGTGAGGGCTTTTTTTCTTTTTCTTTTGCTGTCTCTGGGGTCCATGAAAGATGAGTGGACATGAGATGGGTCTCTTTGCTTCCACAACACTTTGGGAGTCTGGTGCCATGTAAAACAGGTCTTTTAGGTTGACCCAACCTAAAGCACCATTGGAACACCATTTCAAAACCAGCAATAGTCTCATCACCTCCATTTTCTTTCTCCGTGTTATATATGCCTTTAATTTCCTCTTAAGAAATATTATAACTCCCTAGTTTTCTCCCCCCTCCACCCCCCTGAGCTTTGAGATAAAAGGCAGGCAAGGGCTGTTAAATCTCCTGCATCTCATTTGCACTAGTATTTTATTTGCGTAACATTGTTGGCTGTAAATAATTGATTGTTTGGGGATTTGATTTCTTAATTGGTTTAGAATTGAGTCTTTTGGTGTTTCAGAGCAGCCCAGTTTTTCACTTCTGGTAAATGAATGCACCCTGCTGTTCCTGCTCCAATCTGACCCTTCTGACCTCCCGCCTCCGATTGAGCAGAAATAAGCACGATGATGGTACATGAACAAGAAGCAATGGTATATATATTTTCTACATGAAGTGTCTGTGTGGGAATTAAAGGAAAGAAAATTAGGGTCACGTGACCCTGCACAACAAAGCAGGACTGCAACTGCCATCACCAGCACCTCCTGATCTGGGGCTGATGGAAGTTTGAGGCCCACTGATTTGCCATTCCGGCTTTACAATCTAATCTAATATATAATATAACCAACCCAATGAAAAGCTCTAAAGTAAAGAGACAAACGATCCCACCCTCCTGCTCTAGGTAAATCCATTATTTTGGTTTAGTTTGTTTAATTTGCTGCATTAATTTTTAATGCTTCATATTCATTTATTTTAAACAGTACGCTTCTTGTTTTTACTGCTCTGCTAGCAGCCTTGGGAAAATAAACATAGGTTGAAGGCACAGCATTTAAACTGCACAAACAGAGAAATCTCAGTACTGTACCTCGGGTTACAGCTGCTTCAGGCTGCGTTTTTTCGGGTTGCGGACTGCTGAAACCCGGAAGTATCGGAATGGGTTACTTCTGGGTTTTGGCGGTCGCGTATGCGCAGAAGCGCTAAATCGTGCTTTGCACATGCACAGAAGTGCCAAATCGCAACCCGCATGTGCACAGCCGTGGGTTGCGAATGTTGCGGGTTGCAAACGTGCATCCCGCATGGATCACGTTCGCAACCCAAGCGTCCACTGTACAAAGGACGGGTCACAATTTCGGTTTGTGGGTGTAGCAGCCATTTGTGCCCTGAGCTTTTGACTTGATTTCCTCTTCCTCCTCTCATGTGCCCCAGTCCCCTTCCTGGCTTGTGACCTGGTGTAGCATAGAGGCTCATAGACTGAGCCATGAATGATGAAGTCCCAGTTCAGATCTTGCCTCTATCATGAATTCACATGGCGGCCTTAGTCAAGCCAGTTTCACTCTGTCTCTTTCTCTCTGCATCTTTGCCTCTGTCTTCCTATCTGCAGTTTGGAGGATAATGAAAGTGACTTACTTTACGTCTGTGCCCATTCCTGGATAGAGAGAGAATCTGGCCACAGTTGTCTATATATTGGTAACTGAGCTAGGCGGACCAATGGTCTGTCCCAGTATAAGGCCAACTTCCTGTGTTCTCTAACTCAAGTTTTTATGGAACATACCCCTTTTGAGGTGGTTCCACAGTCCCAGAGAGTCTACACAGGCCAGATTTCTGCAGCCCACTTCCTTCTGGTCTCAACATGCCCTTGGGGAAAGCGAGGCAGAGAGACTCTTTACCTTTGTGCACCAGGGACTTTGTTAACCACTGTTAAATTCTTCAAACTTTGGTCCCCCCTCCAAGTGGCACAGGCGCCTGGTATTGCTTTGGTGGGTTAGCGTTTGGAAGCCTGCAACATCAGCCTGCTTTTCTCTTCCTTTGATTTGTGTCCATTTGCAGGGAGGCTGAGCTCCGTGGGAGCTAACCAACAGGGGAACAATGCCTGTGGTGTGGCCGACCCTGCTGGATCTCAGCAGGGATGAATGCAAAAGGATCCTTCGCAAACTCGGTATGCCTATGGGGTTCCTTGTTGGGGGGGACGGGTAGTCTTCTTTACACTGACCTGACACTGGCTACACATGTCTGAATGAGATCTGGGTCACCAAGATGGACTGTAGGAATAATAATAATGATAATTTATTTATACCCTGCCCCCCCCCAGCCAAGACCGGGGTCAGGGTGGCTAACAATCAATAATAAAAACAAGTTGATTAAAATACAATTTAAAAAAGATTAAAATACAACATTAAAGCTTTAGGATGCAGCCTCTTCACAGGAGGAGAAAGGAAAAAGAAAGAGGGAGAGGGAATCAAACTGATTCTAAGCCAAAGGCCAGATGGAACAACTCTGTCTTACAGGCCCTGCGGAAAGAAATCAGATCCCACGGGGCCTTGGTTTCATGAGACAGAGAATTCCACCAGGCCGGAGCCAGTGTTGAGAAGGCCCTAGCTCTGGTTGAGGCTTATCTGACTTCCTTAGGGCTCTGGACCTCTAGGGTGTTGCTATTTATGGACCTTAATGTCCTCTGTGGGGCATACCAGGAGAGGCGGTCCTGTAGGTACAAGGGTCCTAAGCCGTGAAGGGCTTTAAAGATCAAAACCAGCACCTTAAATCTGACCCTGTACTCCACCGGGAGCCAGTGCAGCTGGAAAAGCACTGGGTGAATATGCTCCCAAGGCAGAGACCCTGTGAGGAGCCTTGCTGCAGTATTCTGCACCCGCTGGAGCTTCAAGGGCAGCCCCGCATAGAGCGAATTACAGTAGTCAAGCCTGGAGGTGACCGTCGCATGGATCACTGTGGCCAAGTCGGGGCGGGAAAGGTAAGGGACCAACTGCATGATGCGGCGAAGGTGGAAAAATGTTGCCTTGGCTGTTGCTGTATGAATGAGGGAACCTTCTAGGGTAATGCTAGAGGACCCCCAAAAATGTGTTTCATCTTAATCGATGTTAGTAGTAAGTCTCTGTATCGTTACTCATCAGGGACTTTTCCCTGTGCTAGCTGACACTAAGCTAATCAGCAAAGCTTTGAGGGTTGTCCCCTTTTTGGTTATTATGTTGTGTTAGTGACAGCAAGCATGTGGTGAAATTTTTTCCCACTACTGTATTTTCCCTTCATTAAAGGTTTCCAGTCATAAACTGGACAGCCACTGATCAGGGATGCCAGAGATCACGGGTAGTGAACCTATGGCCCTGCAGATGTTGGGGGACTCCTTCATCCCCGACCAGCATGACCAGTGGTTAGAGGCAATGGGAATCATAGGCTGGTAATACCTTGAGGGCCATGTTGCAGAGGCAGATTTTTCCGCACATGGTTAGACTAGAGGGCTTTTGTTTTTTTGTTTTTTATAAATATTTATTAAGGTTTTTTTATAAAAGAAATGCACAGATAATAGACAACATTAGTTATGTCATAACAAAATCTCATAACTTCTTTGGACTTCCTCACGTCTCCTGCTCCCACTTACATCGTTGAATGATTTTTTCAAGCAAATTATCATCTTATTTACCATCTTATTTCCACTCATTTAAAAATAGTCTAACAATTCACCAGAGGGTTTATATTTTCCTTAATCTCAATTATCGTCAAATTCCGGTCTAATTTAGTGGTGGCCAATTATTTTATGATCTAGACTAGAGGGCTTTTGAGGTCCCTTACAACTCTATGATTCTGTGATCTTTTTATTGATCTCTCTTCCCCCCTCCCATGTATTGTTTCACTTTTAATCTTTCTCCTTTCTTTTATAGAATTGGAGGCATATGCCGGTGTCATCAGTGCCTTGCGTGCTCAGGGGGATCTCACAAAGGAAAAGAAAGACATCCTTGGAGAACTCTCCAAAGTGCTTAGGTAGATGGAACATTCTGATTTGTGCTCTGCCCATTCAACCCCACAAGGAGTGGCTTGCAATACAACAAAGTACTACAAACCTTAAATGCTTGAAACCCATTAATTCATGCAAGTTTAAAAGCTGCAACGAACAGCACCAAAAAATAAACACACATATCTAACAGCCAACGGACTGGCAGAATAGCTTAGTTTGCACTGGATTGCTGTTATTTTCAATAGAAGGTAGCAGAGAATTCCGCAGAACAAGCGCCATCACCAAAAAGGCCCTGCTATTCTTTTCTTTCCTATTTATTGATACAGTGCCTGACTTGCCGTATGCCGTATGAAAGCTTCTCTTTATTAAATTTAGAACCTCCCCTTTAAGTAATATATAGTGTGGCTTGCACAATGGTCAATTAAAATAACATCATAAAATAACACACCACAGGAAAAAACAAAAACAGCAGCCAGTGCAGCACAAAGCCAATTCATGGCAAAATGCTTTTTAGAAGATGTTAAATGCAGCTGTCTGCTCCCAGTGGGTACCGTCTTTGTTGCTGACCTTGAGATAATTAAAAATGACCATCAGTTACAATATAAAGGAAGACAGTGTCCGTTAAGGATGGTGAATCCTTGGCAAACCATGGTGTCTATTTATTTCCCAAACGCAGTCAGCAGTATCCAGTGGTTCTGTCTGCAAGGATTTATGCTTCTGCAGCGATAATTTCTCGCCCTCCTTTCCCCATGTGCACCATGTGCCCTTTCCAGATCTGCTCCAGAGGGTTGGCGGAAACCCCAGAACAGATTTGGGGGTGCAAGCAGAAATCGTTACATTGACGGAATGTGGTATTTTGCACTACGTTGGATACTATCCACTGTCTGGCTGTTGATGCGTCCCAAAGGCAATGGCTGGTTGTTGATGGCGATGGAAACTTGCAGAAGTCCATTTGAGGAGAAAGGGACCACATGGTACTCAAGAAGACTAGATGGGGAATAAAAACTCGGTCTCGATAAAGGTCCACAAAATGTGTAGACTCAAATGTATTTTCAGAACTCCAGTTGAGCAATCTCAGGGAAGCTCTTTTGCTGAAGAAGGATGACTTCCAAGTTGGCCACAAAGTGCCCTGGGCTATTGAATGTTAGGTTTGTTCCGCTCATTATTTTTTGTGCAGAGACAAGCTTGTTTGTCTGACGAAACAGAAGGGCATTGGGAGACGATATATATCGCATTGAAGTCTGGACAGTTGAACCAGTCTCTGCTGGCAGGGCTAATTAAGCCCCATTATAGCATTGCTTTTGACAGCTATCCATTTCACTTTGATTTTTAAGGCCTTCAAAGCCTTCTGGCCTGTACCTCTGTGTCTAACACTTTGGTGTCTTTCAACAGCATTTCAACAGAAAGGCATCGAGCTGAAGTTCGAAGGGCCGTCAATGATGAGCGATTGACGACGATTGCTCACAAGTAAGGAGGGGGGCATATTATAATCCCTTTAAGTTTTTTTAAAATTAAGAAATGCAAACAATTAAGTGATATACAAATGCCTGAAATGAACAAATAGAATAACACTTTTGGTTTTCAAAAGTTAAACCTGCAGTCATGCATGAACGGGTAATATCACAAAAATAACACTGCCTATTTGCTTTATTTGTTTTTATAAGCCACGTTTTCATATAAAATATCACAAGATGTAACAGTATTACAATAAAAAAAAAAAGGCAGGCACACCTGTGAGAGCTGATTGATGAGGAATCTTAGGTTTGAAAGGCCCATCTGAATAACACAGTTTTTAGAAGGAGTCTGAAAATGAGCAAGGATGGTTCCTGCTGAACCTCTAGTGGCAAGGAGTTTCGCATACCCAGCACTTGCCACACTAAAGGCTCAGCCCCTGGTAAAAGCCAACTGAACCTCGGGAGCAGGTTTTAGGAGGGGTGAGAACATAAGCTAAATACATATAGCTATGTCCTTCCAGAATGAGGTTTGAGTGATGGGCGGTCACTTTTTTTAGAGGTGAAATGATTGAGAACTGTCATTAGCATTACCCTTGCTTGGCTCTACCTCTGGTTAACTCCAGTGGGCCAGTTTTTCTGCAAGAACACTGCTTCTGGTTCTTTCAAACCTACTCCCAATTCAGTAATAAAAAGGGACATCTCTAGATGTCTCTTTTCAGTGTATTTTGCCCCGTGGTAATTGACGCTTGCAATCTGCTAAACAGTACACTTTTAAACTATGGTGTATTCGCTGAAGTACTTGGACTAGGACCCAGGACATTTGGACTTGATCAATTCCCTCTCGGAATACAGTGGTGCCCCGCAAGACGAACGCCTCGGAAGACGAAAAACTCGCTAGACGAAGGAGTTTTTCGTTTTCTTAGCCGCTTCGCAAGACGCATCTCCCTATGGGCTTGCTTCGCAAAACGAAGCTTGCCCCGCAAGCTCCGGGGATAGCGGGGAAGCGCAGCGCATCTTCCCCGCTGTCCCCGGACCTCTTTTGAAGCAAGGGGCGGTGGGGAGAAGATCGCTTCTCCCCATTGCCAGCCCCGCAGTCTCCAGGGACAGAGGGGAAGCAATCTTCTCCCCGCCACCCCTTGCTTTTACCAGGTCCGGGGACAGAGGGGAAGGCGCGCGCCTTCCCCTCTGTCCCCGGAGATTGCGGGGCAGGCAACGGGGAGAAGCGATCTTCTCCCCGCCGCCCCTTGCTTTAAACAGGTCCGGGGACAGAGGGGAAGGTGCACGCCTTCCCCTCTGTCCCCGGACGGTCTCCATAGGAACGCATTGATTGATTTTCAATACATTCCTATGGGAAACCGTGCTTTGCAAGACGAAAAACTTGCAAGAAGAAAAAACTTGCGGAACGAATTAATTTTGTCTTGCGAGGCACCACTGTATCTCAAAAATAAAAAAAAGTGCTCAGCACCTGTGACCTGAT
Source organism: Podarcis erhardii (assembly GCF_964252035.2). NCBI lineage: Eukaryota > Metazoa > Chordata > Lepidosauria > Squamata > Lacertidae > Podarcis > Podarcis erhardii. Next base: position 10,012,767 of record NC_138508.1, read on the forward strand.
CCTTTTAACCGGAAAAGCGAGGGACCTCCCACATGCAAACAGGTGCCCTCCAGCTGAGCTATGGATCCTTCCCATCCCATGAAATGACCATATTCTGAATAAGCCCATTGGTCTCTTTCACCCAGTAAATTAGACTTTGACCTCTCACCAAGGTTTCGGTCGGAAGCCTTGCTAATGGAGATCCATTTTGAGCGGAAGGTTCTAGGATCTGGGACTGTCAACAAAGTTGTGTGCTCTATCCAGTAGCTGGGTCAATTTACAGTCCACCCCACCTGGCGGTGGATTCGGGGAGGTTCGCGATACCTGTCTGGAGAGAGATTTTCCGGTTTGAAAGACCTACAGTGGTGCCCCGCAAGACAAATGCCTCGCAAGACGAAAAACCCGCTAGATGAAAGGGTTTTCCGTTTTGGAAGTGCTTCGCAAAACAAATTTCCTATGGGCTTGCTTCACAAGACGAAAATGTCTTGCGAGTTTTTCCGACTTTTTTTTCCCTTCCCCCCCTTTTTTCTAAGCCACTAAGCCGCTAATCTGCTTATCCGATAAGCCGCTAAAAGCTGCTAAGCCGCTAATAGCGCTAATCCGCTAAGCCGTCAATGGGCTTGCTTCGCAAGACGAAAAAACCGCTAGACGAAGAGACTCGCGGAACGGATTCTTTTCATCTTGCGAGGCACCACTGTATTTAGGAATGGGAGAAGGACTTGGAACCGACAGTTTACAGACCTGCGTGTTTCTCCTTAGTATGTCTGGGCCCAACAGCTCTTCTGAGTGGTCGATTGAAGGCCGCCGCCTCGTCCCTCTGATGCCCCGGCTGGTTCCCCAAACCGCTTTCACCGTCACGGCAAACGCTGTTGCCAACGCGGCGCTCCAGCACAACGCAGCTCTCCCTTCCCCAGCAGAGACAGGAAGCAAAGAGGGTGAGGGTAGGTGGCCTTCCTCTCTTTCAGATATTGGGAATGGGAGAAGGATGCTCTTAATGCTTCGAAAGGGACACCGGGCTTAGGCCTTCACCCGGGGATGCGGAACCTCTTTTCCTCAATCTGTTGCTGGGATACAGGTCCCAGCAACCCTGATGATGGCATCTGAGAACATAAGAGAAGCCTTCTGGATCAAGCTAATGGCCTATCTCGTTCGGCTTCCTGCTCTCACAAATGCCTGTGGGAAATCCACAAGTTTCCAGCAACCGGGCATTCAGAAGCATTGCTGCCTCCAGTTGTGGAGGCAGGACAGAGCCCTCATGTCCAGCAGCCATCAATAGCCCTCTCCTCCAGAAATTTGTCTTGCCAGATTGGTGCATGCTCTAGTTATCTCTCGCTTGGACTACTGCAACACGCTCTCTGTGGGGCTACCTTTGAAGGTGACTCGGAAACTGCAACTAATCCAGAATGCGGCAGCTAGACTGGTGACTGGGAGTGGCCCCCGAGACCATATAACACCGGTCTTCATTGGCTCCCAGTATGTTTCCGAGCACAATTCAAAGTGTTGGTGCTGACCTTGAAAGCCCTAAACGGCCTCAGTCCTGTATACCTGAAGGAGCGTCTCCACCCCCATCATCCAGCCCGGACACTGAGGTCCAGCTCCGAGGGCCTTCTGGCGGTTCCCTCGCTGCGAGAAGTGAGGTTACAGGGAACCAGGCAGAGGGCCTTCTTGGTAGTGGCACCTGCCCTGTGGAACGCCCTCCCAGCAGATGGCAATAAACACCTATTTTACTTTTAAAAGACAACCAAAGGCGGCCCTGTTTAGGAACGTTTTTAATGTTTGATGCTGTATTGTTTTTAATATTCAGTTGGAAGCTGCCCAGAGTGGCTGGGGAAACCCAGCCAGATGGGCGGGGTATAAATAATAAATTATTATTATTATTATTATTATTATTATTATTATTATTGTTGTTGTTATTTTGTCTAATCCTCCTTTAAAGCCATCGTAACCATCACTGCCTTCTGTGGGGCTGATGGGAGCTGGACTCTTGATCCTTAAACCTTTGACACCTATATCAGGGCCCCTCTTACCACTTGTATAGAAGGCCCCAGCCTTGACCCAACTGCGCTGGCTGCCAATTAGTTTCCGGGCCCAATTTGAAGTGGTAGTTTTGACCTGTATGTAAACGGCTCAGGACTGCCTCTCCCCATATGATCCAACCTGGACCCTGCAATCATCATCTCAGGCCCTTTATTGTGTGCTTGCTCCAGAAGACGCCTGACAGGTGGCAGTATCCTTGAGCCAGTCACTGCCTCTCAGCCTAACATACCTCACAGGGTTATTGTGGAGGCAGACTGTGTATTCCACCTCTCGCCCCTTGGAGTGTAGGCTGGAGATGAATGAAGTAGACAGATGAAAACGCTTCGGTTTATGCACCATCCTATTCTTCTCTCTCACTCTCTTCAGTGGTGGTTTGCTATTCCTACACAAGCACCACCTCAACCCCGACGTCCACTCCAGTCCCAAGCGGCAGCGTCGCGACCGTGAAATCCCCCAGGCCCGCCAGCCCGGCTTCCAACGTCGTCGTCTTGCCAAGTGGGAGCGCCGTTTACGTCAAGAGTAAGTGACACCAAGGAAAAGGAGGGCCAGCCTCCTCCAGGAGGCAGCCAAGGTCTCGAGCATGGCCTGACGGGTCTTTGATTTTGAACGCCATACACCAGGCCTTCCCCACCACTGCTCACAATGTCCTGCAAACCTTGATAGCTGCCCTTTGGGCTTGGCAAAAATGAATGGATGGATGTAATAAGGTGTTTGAAACAGCCAGCAGTTTGAGCTCTGTAAATGGGTAGATTCAGAGATGCTGGTCGGTAAGCATTGGTCAGTCTCCTGGTCAGTGGTGCAGCAAAGTCCAGGCCCCCGGAGCTTGGGGGTGTGTGGGTGTCTCCAAATGACCACCTAGAGAGTAGCAGGTTTAAAATAAAAAATAAAAAAAAATTGAGTTTTCCATTTTAACAATCAAATCACATTAAATATTCCAAATTATACATATACATTTCAAATAATCCTAATATTCTGTCGAATAATAAATTTTTTTTGCTAGGGCTTCCCATGCTTCGAGTTCGGGGGGGACTCTGATCATCTCATATCTCTGCTGCTTTTAATAGTCATTTCTAATTGTTCCTTTAATTCTTTCTGTCGTTTTCCTTCTTTCGCTGTCTCTGAGTTGTTTCCACAAGCGAGCTGAAGTAGAATGATATGTTTCTGTGTGGATTTAATTATGATACCCCTCTGTCCGTGCAACATCTCCTCACACGCTGGTATTTCTGCCGAATCCATCCAAAAGACTTTTCGCTGCTGGCAGCTGCCATTTTCTCTCAGTTCCGATGAAACAATTGTAGGCGTCTACTCCTTAATTTTCCCAGACCGGTTGCATCAAACAGTAGCTTTTCCAGGGGAGATTTACCAAATCGAACTGGAAATACAAATATAGTGACATATTAAGAGCTCACCTCCCCGCTAGAGAGTAGCAGTTGATGAGGTCAGTGGTCAACAGGTTGTGTCTTTTTTATATATATAAAATATTTATTAAAATTTTGCATAATAAAACAAGTATTCAACAATAAAAGGCATAACAGAAAAAACAAACAGAAAAAACATAAAAATCTAGTTTTTTACTAACCATCTTCATAACCCTCTTTCCTGACTTCCTGACATCTCCTTTTCTGCGTTCCCCTTTACACAATCAAATTTGGCAATTCCTTACCCTCTTTCCAGTCTTATTTAGTATTATACATTTCAACCTATTATGTCTTCGGTTTTCCTTTCTCCCTTATTTCATTTATTTAGCTTCGACATAATTTTACTCTGGTCATGCCCTTTTTTCTTAAAACTTTTTTGCATATTTCTTTTTACTATGTCACTGATGCCATATTATCTTTATACCCAACATCATTTTAACATTCAAACATTTTACAATGTTTTTGGAGATATTCTTTGAACTTCTTCCAGAACAGGTTGTGTCTTGGCATGTAGGCCAGCTTGGGCTGGGGAGGTTTGAGCAGTGCTCTGAGTGCATCAGTGCTACCAGACTGAGGCGTCTCTCTCGTTGGCAGGCGTGAGCTGCTCAGATGACGACGAGAAGCCCCGCAAACGGCGCCGCACCAACTCCTCCAGCTCCTCCCCAGTCCTCCTGAAGGAGGTCCCCAAGGCCGCCACGCCAGTCACCAAGACCATCACGGTGCCTGTCAGCGGCAGCCCCAAGATGAGCAGCATCATGCAGAGCATAGCCAACTCCTTGCCGCCCCACATGTCCCCTGTGAAGATCACCTTCACGAAGCCGTCGACACAGACGACCAACACCACAACCCAGAAGGTGGGTAGGGCTTTTTGGTATGCGCGGCTGAGAACGAGAGGTTTCCTTAGCTTATAAGCAGGCACCCCCAAACTCGGCCCTCTAAGAAACTGTTTATTGTAATATGTAGATAGACAACTTGAGGATCTTTACAATTTTATAACACGCAGCTAGAAATATGTGTTGAGAAAGGAGCTGAGGGAAGTCCGGGGGTAAGGTGGGAGGGTGGGTCTTTTTGTTGGGGGGGGGGAATGGAGGGAAAAAAGAATAATAATGTGGATGATGTATTTTTGATAAAACCATTGTGTTGAAATTTCCAATAAAACAACAACAACTTGGCCCTCCAGATGTTTTGGGACTACAACTCCCATCATCCCTAGCTAACAGAACCAGTGGTCAGGGATGATGGGAATTGTGGTCCCAAAACTTCTGGAGGGCTAAGTTTGGGGGTGCCTGGTCTACAGTCCCTGTGCAATCCCTGCCACTGTGAAATTGAGGAGCATATATTTCTGGCAAGTGACCCTTCAGAGCTACCTGCTGTCGCCATTTTGGCTTTCCCAGTCTGGGAAAGAATAGCGGGGGCCAGCCAATCAGAAGTGTGAGGAGCTCCAGTAAGTTTGCCACTCGCATTGCAGTATGCTCACAAATGTGGGGAGGCTGTTTCACCCAGAAACAGGGGTAGAGGCTCAGCCCAGTCCCAGTCTACAGACTGGAAACTGCTATTGACACCACCCTGCAACACCAGTTCTGTTTAATTGTCTGTCGTTTTTTCTCCCTGAGTTCCTCTGTTATGTGCTGATGTCTTCTCCCTTCAGTAAAACCACATTTCAAAAGATAATGCTGCCTGTGGACCAGCACATGTTTGGTCCCATAAATAGGGCAGAGTCACAGGCCGCCAATTTCCCCTGTGCAGGGAAATGAGATAGCCTCGTCTGCGGGTGCAACCCAAGAGCTGCTCCCAAGAGAAATGGCAGGCGGTAAGTAAGTTTTAGTGAACCTCAAGCCTCATCCACGTTTTGCAGGTTGTCATTCAATCGCATATTGATAGCGAATGCAATAATAACCAGTCAGTTTGGGCTACACGATTTATTGTCACAAAGCCAGTTGAGAGCGATGGCAGCGTTACCCTTACTCTGAATGGACAAATGCTCCTTTTGGGAGCAGACCCTGTAAAACAACAGCGAGGGGCTGTCGGCACAAGGGGTGATGATTGAAACCTTTTTGTGTGCTCTCTTTTCCAGGTGATCATAGTCACCACCTCTCCCAGCTCCACCTTTGTCCCCAACATCCTCTCCAAGTCTCACAACTATGCGGCCGTCACCAAGCTCGTCCCGACGTCGGTCATTGCCTCGACCACCCAGAAGCAGCCGGTGGTCATCACCGCTTCCCAGTCCTCTTTGGTTAGCAGCTCCACCAGCACCTCTACCAGCCCCTCCACCGGGGGCTGCTCCACCCTTTCCTCCGCTCCCAGCACAGTTGCTGTGACCACTGTGGTCTCCTCAACGCCCTCCGTGGTTATGTCCACAGTTGCACAGGGTGAGATGTTGGCTTTGCATAGGGAAGAGATTGCGACACCCACTGCCTCGGGTGAAAAGATAGGTGCAGCTGAAAACTGCGTGCTACATCTCATTAGGGTCTTCCGGGCTTCCTTTGTGTGCTGCACTTACAGTCTTTTCCCGAAAGTAAGACATCCCCCGAAAATAAGACCCACCGTATTTTTCGCTCTATAAGACGCACCAGACCACAAGACGCACCTAGTTTTTGGAGGAGGAAAACAAGAAAAAAAATATTCTGAATCTCAGAAGCCAGAACGGCAAGAGGGGTCGCTGCGCAGTGAAAGCAGCAATCCCTCTTGCTGTTCTGGCTTCTGGGATAGCTGCGCAGCCTGCATTTGCTCCATAAGACGCACACACATTTCCCCTTACTTTTTAGACAATAAATGTGTACCGTCTTCTTCTTCATGGAAAAAATAAGACATCCCCTGAAAATAAGACCTAGCGCATCTTTGGGAGCAAAAATTAATATAAGACACTGTCTTATTTTCGGGGAAACTGGGTATGATGAGTTGTACTTACTATTGTTGGCAATGGGGCAGTTAGAGGCAACCCCACTTTCAGTGCCGCAAAAATCCTGGGGCAGTAAACTGCTGCATTTGCACTCTGCGCATGTCCCATGACTTCCTGCTGTTGCAGCAACGGTCAAGTGCCATGCTAGGTGCTGTATTCTTTCCAGTCGCATTTTTATTACTTCTTTTGTTTCTTCCATATTCTAATCTGCAATACGTTAAAAACAACAACAGCGTAAGAAATAGAGGAAGTGGTGAAAACGCAACTGTAGGCGACGACAGAGGTACATACGTCTAGTCGACATGCGACCGCCTCCATGTGCATCGCTACAACCTGGAAGTGGCCGGGAATGGGGGAAAAATTGGCTTATGCGTGCTCTACCATCACATGCTCTGACCTAGAATGCAATCCCCATGCAAATTGGGGGTTGCCTGTATAAATGGGTGCTGGATGCAACGGGTGGGACGTCTTCAGCCACAAACCCCCAGACATGCCGCGGGCCACGCGAATGAAACTCAATGGCTGCAGTTTGGGAAGGCTCGGCCCAGTATACCTGAGGGAGTGTCTCCACTCCCATTGTTTGGCCCGGACACTGAGGTCCAGCTCCAAGGGCCTTCTGGCGGTTCCCTCATTGCGAGAAGTGAGGTTACAGGAAACCAGGCAGAGGGCCTTCTTGGTAGTGGCACCCACCCTGTGGAATGCCCTCCTATCAGATGTCAAGGAAATAAACAACTCTCTGACTTTTAGAAGGCATCTGAAGGTGGCCCTGTTTAGGGAAGTTTTTAATGTCTGTTGTTCTGTTATGTTTTTAATATTCTGTTGGGAGCTTCCCAGAGTGGTTGGGGAAACCCAGCCAGATGGGCGGGGTATAAATAAATAATAACAATAATAATAATAATAATAATAATAATTACAGTGATACCTCTGGATGTGAATGGTATCCGTTCTAGAGCCCTGTTCGCATAATGAACAGAACGCAACCCACATCTGCGCGGGTCGCAATTTGCCGTGCATGCGCATGACGTCATTCTGAGCGTCAGCGCATGCACGAGCGCCGAAACCCAGAAGTAACCCATTCCGTTACTTCTGGGTTGCCGCGGGACGCAACCTGAAAAGATTTAACCTGAAGCGACTAACCCAGGGTGTGGCTGCCTCCTCTCTTCAAGGAGTCTGCACATCGGCCATTAAAGTCGCAGCGGCCCGGTTGCCTTCGCCCAAGACCCTGGTGGGGGCGCCGACCCAGATCTTGACACCGTTTCCTAAACAACAGCAGCAGCAGCAGCAACAACAACAGCCGTCTCCCAAGCAGCAGCTTCAGCAAGCCCAGCCGCAGCAGCAGCTAACCCAGGCTTCCCCCGTGGCTGCGCAGCAGCAGCAACAGCAACAACAGCCTTCCCAGCAGCAGCAGCCAGGCCTGCACCCCCAGCAGTCTCCCCTTCCGCAAGGCATCAAGCCTACCATCCAGATCAAGCAGGAATCAGGTACCGATCAATGGGTTGCTCCGGGTGTTAACTCACTGCCGGCATGTCAGGGATTGAGGAAATGAACCTATGCTTCTAAATCTCGTAGTAGACCAGTATAAAGTAATCAGCACATAAGCGGCACACAAAACGCTACCAAACCATTCTACATTCTAAATCTCATATTAATACAGTGGTGCCTCGCAAGACGAAAAGAATCCGTTACGCGAGTCTCTTCGTCTTGCAGTTTTTTCATCTTGCGAAGCAAGCCCACTGGCGGATTAGCGGATTAGCGCTATTAGCGGCTTAGCGGCTTTTAGCGGATCAGCTGATAAGCAGCTTAGCGGCTTAGCGGATCAGCTGATAAGCGGCTTAGCGGCTTAGAAAAGGGGGGGGAGGGGGAAAAAACCCGCAGGAACTCGCAAGACATTTTCATCTTGCGAAGCAAGCCCATAGGAAGTTCGTTTTGCGAAGCACCTCCAAAACGGAAAACCCTTTTGTCTAGCGGGTTTTCCGTCTTGCGAGGCATTCGTCTTGCGGGGCACCACTGTAATCCAAAAATTGAGAGAGCTATGTACAAAATCTGCTACAGAAGCCAGAAACAGAAAACTCATTCAAATTGTGTCCAAAAGGAAGATTAAGTCTTTAAAGTTCCTTTAGCCAGGCTTCTGTAGATATCAACAAAGGTAAGTTTGATCAAACGACGTGTCGGCGATGTTACGCACAAGAGTTAGACAGGGTCCCGGCATTTGTCACCTGTTTTGCCCATGAAGAAGTCTCGGGCTTCAGTAATTCTCTCGGTTTTCATATATTTATAAACATTCAAGTCCATATGTTACATTTCTTCTTAGATTAAGCTACGATATTTAATTTCTTTCTTCAGGAAATTCTCCCTCGAAATTTTGGTGTATTTACATACATTCAACTTCATATGCTCAGTTCTTTCTTGACATGCATTTATTCATTTGATCAAACTTCTCCTCGCTGATATCTAACCCTTGAGTGCAACATCGCCGACATGTCGTTTGATCAAACTTACCTTTGTTGATAAGTGCGCTGCTCTGGTTTCCGTGCGCTGCTCTGGTTCGCCAGAAGCAGCTTAGTCATGCTGGCCACACGACCTGGAAGCTGTACGCCGGCTCCCTCGGCCAATAAAGCGAGATGAACGCCGCAACCCCAGAGTCGGTCACGACTGGACCTAATGGTCAGGGGTCCCTTTACCTTTACCTTTACCAAACTTTGTATGATGAAAGACAAGCTGTGAAGCTTTGTGCATTCAGCAAATACGATGTCCAACACTGAACATTGATTCCGGATATTGACTACTGTTTCATAGACTTCTTCATCAGCGCGGTGGGAGGATATAGAATTGCTTCATAAACCCATCTTATATCGAATGAATGTATGTCAATGAAAATGCAGTGACTACATTATTACATAAGCACTGCCACAGCATTTGATATTTTCATATCATTCAGAGACTTTGAGACTAAAGATTTCATTTTGTACTTGTTATGATTTGAAGGAATTCTATAAAGATTGTCAATTGCGTATGTCCATGGTCATTGTGTTGCCTAGACATTGCTGAAGAGGAGGAAGAGGCAGGTCAGGCAAGTGAAGGGCCGAGGGGCAAGGAAGCAGCAGTGGGGTGATCAGTTCTAGGCAGTGGCCTCCTGGGTGACAGAGGAGGAGAGACGAACGCAGAAGGAGGGGGCAGGTAGAGCTGCAGGCAGAAGAAAAAGACTAGAATTAATCTGGAATGGAGTTTCAGCCAAGCACATATTGTTGAATTTGCACGAGTTAAAAGTGCTCTTGTGATGTGGCTCCACTGTGTTGCGGGGAATGATTCCTTCTGTCTTTCTTTAGCTATTTGGCCTTTTAAATGTTTGCTTCTTACGTCCACCTCCCACTCGTGATGCCTCTTTTCTTTCCTAGGGGTCAAAATAATCACCCAGCAAGTTCAGCCCAGCAAAATCCTCCCCAAGCCAGTCACAGCAACTTTGCCCAGCAGTAGCAATTCCCCTATTATGGTGGTGAGCAGTAATGGGACCATCATGACAACCAAACTGGTCACAGCCCCTGCTGGTGAGTGATTCTTTCCTATGCTCCGTAGAGGGTGGAAAGCATTTTAAACTTGAGAAATAAGCTTAAATGGTGATGTACCTAGGGCGCAGTGAAGACGATCATGCAATACAGCTTGTTTGACATATTTGAATCATTTTTAGCCTACTTACATGAGAATACAAGTAAGTTTGTGTACTAAAAAACAACGGTGCCTCCATTTTCCTCTTTGTTATGACGTGGGGTCCACACTTTACCAAATCAACAAGGATTCCTACCTAGTCTTCTCCCTGACCTGCTAGTTTTCAATTTCCAAAGACTTGTGTGTTTGTGTTGAGGAGCATTCGGCCCTGTGGAACAGCCAAGACACCTCTCCACTTGCAAGGGGTGATGATGATGATGATTAATTGAATTTATATAGCGCCCTATACCCGCAGCTCTCAGGGCGGCTCACGGAATAAATGTGAGCATATAACGTGCACAGTTATAGCCTTCTCCCTGACATGCTGATTTTCTGTGTGCAGGGATTTGGCATTTGCACAGAGGGACATTGAAGTGCTGCGATCCCATGTCCGCCTCGCCGAGACCCTAGGCTTGCCACCTGTCCGGGGTTTGTGTGTGCTTATGTGCATGCGCACAGTTTGGGCAGTGTTCACCTCCCTTTGGTGTCTGTTCATTTAAAACATTTGTACCCTTGCTCTTCAGCCAAAAAGGCTCCCGGAGCAGCTTGGATACAATCAAAACAAGGCCGTCGCTCCCCACAGGCTTGCAGTCTAAAAAGCACAACGCACAAGGGGAAAGCGACGGTGGGAGGAGAAGAATCGAAACTCAGGCACCACTTTCTGAACAGTGGCTCATACAATGGCTGAGCTCTGATTCTCAGCTCACAGTGTCGGTTCCTTCCGCTGATGCCTCTGCTGTCTTCCCTCTCTCTCCCCCCCCCCTTTGAACCAGGGACTCAGGCGACCTACACTCGTCCGACGGTCAGCCCGTCCATTGGGACACGCATGACCGGCACGCCGGGCGCCGCCACTTACGTCAAAACCACCAGCGGCAGCATCATCACGGTCGTCCCCAAATCGCTTGCTACGCTGGGAGGCAAGATAATCAGCAGCAACATCGTTTCCGGTAGGTAGGCCTGTTTCTCAAAAAAAAAAAGCAGGGAGCAGATGGGTCAGTGGAACTTCGGCTGGGTTGTCTGTGTGTTGCTGCTGTATGTTTGAACAGTGGGCTCCAGCAGTAGGCTGCAAGAAGGAATTATCATTATAATTATTGATGAATTATATTTATATGCTGCCCTATGCCCGCAGGTCTCAGGGCAGTTCACAAGGTAAAATTACAATATAAAAACGCAAAATACGCAATCAAAACAGAAACAGAAACAGGTGAATAAACCACACACACTCCAACACATAAGATAGAGTTATATAGATATTGATAGATAGTCCCAGGATGGAAAGATAGAAGAATTCCAGGGAAAGTATCTGTTAGGAAATGGGACTTGTCACTGGACAGAAACTAGACTTAAATATACGATGTACGATATACGATATCTTTATTGTCATTTTCCCATGCAGAACAATGAAATTGAAAAACTACATAAAACATTCAAAACCCCCTAAAAACTCTAAATCCTAGATCCTGGGGTTATTATTACTCAGATTTGATGAGGGAAGTCACAATGTTACAAATAAGGACTTATTAAAAATTTTACCGTCAGCACGCTTGACAATAGCTAGAAGGTGGAAAGATTTAGGAGACAACTTGCTGTCTGAATAGTACCAGCAAACTTGAACATTGCATTGAGGGGGAAACTGATGCAATAGGTGAAGTACAAGGAACAGTTTAAGAATGACAAAGAAAAGCTGCAAGCCACGTTTATTAAATACATAGCACAAAAGGAATGTAACTGCCCACCGCTGCCAGCAAGTGACCTACTCTGAAATACGATTGTTTATAGTGTCGTCTTTGTTTACAAAGAAGGGGAATTCCAGTCATAAGTAAAGAAGAGCAAATGTATCACAGTACGACAGAGACTTAACCAATGCTCTTGACTATATGTTACTCGTATATTTATGATGATATATGCTGTCTTGTTTTTGTTGCAAAACAAAATACATTTAAAAAAAATAAAAATGGAGGAAGCCTTTCCCTGCTTCCTGTGCGAATCAGCAATAAATCTTTGCAGTAACGGCAGTGGCTGGCACACGCATGGAAACTCCATTTTTCTTTGTAGTCGAAAAGACAAATGAATGCTGATCTGTAACAGTGGCATATTTTTAGTCTGTTTGTATTTTAATTCAAACACCCCTCCCCCTGGAAGTTGGCAATGTTCCGAGCAAATACCACTGCGTGTAGACCAAGCTGTTGTATTTTCGCTTTTTTTTTTGAAAGGTAACTCCTTGATGAAGACCTATTTCCAACAAAAAGGTACCCAAAACTTGCAATGCTCTAGAAACCTTTGCATGATTCCCCAGCCCCACCCCAGCCCCCTCCATGATGCGTCACAGCACCCCTCACCCTGTGACTTTGCTGGTGTTTTACCGATGACAAGCTGCAAAGCCACATGAGACGACACGGTCTCCTGTTTTTAACTGAGATCTGCTCTGGCAGTTCAAAAACTGCTTTTCCGGTCAGTTTTTCCAGTTGGACCTGACCTGATAGGAGGTTGTGCCCCTGGCCTAGCAAACTGTCCCCTTCCCAGGGTCCCTGTGCCCTCTGGTGCATGCTCTGGAAGCCCCTGTAGCTATAGCTCCCCAGTGACTGCTGGCCAGCTTAGCTCCCTCCATTGCATGGAGTGGGGAAGTGGTTATGGGTCCCCCTGCCTGGAATAGAGAGAAGGGAGTGTCATTGGTGCTTTCTTGTACTTGGTGCCCCCTAAATGGTGCTTGGATGAGGCCGTTTTAAATAGTAATGCCACGGGGGGACCGCAGCAGTAATGGGGCAAGCACTGCTGCTTCTAACCGAACCTCCTTTCTATTTCCCCTCCCACTCGGGCAACCAAGGAACTACGACCAAAATCACAACCATCCCCGTGACGTCCAAGCCCAACGTGATAGTCGTGCAGAAGACGACAGGGAAAGGAACCACCATCCAAGGGCTTCCGGGCAAAAACGTGGTCACGACGTTGCTAAATGCGGGGGTAAGAGAGAGGGAGTGTGATTATCGCTATTTCATCATCATCATCAATACCCGCTGGCTTGCGGAAGAGGCCTTTGGGAGAAGAAAAGGCTAAAGAGTAGACCCTCCTTCTGGCAACTCCAGCAGCCAAGCTGGTGCCAAATGTATTACTCAGATGGTCCATCCTTAAGTTTTGTGTATAGTTTGCTCTCCACTAAGCATGCAGTAGGGACGTGGGTTAAAGCACAGAGCCTAGGACTTGCCGATCAGAAGGTCGGCGGTTTGAATCCCCGTGACGGGGTGAGCTCCCGTTGCTCAGTCCCTGCTCCTGCCAACCTAGCAGTTCAAAAGCACGTCAAAGTGCAAGTAGATAAATAGGTACCGCTCTGGCGGGAAGGTAAACGGTGTTTCCGTGCGCTGCTCTGGTTCGCCAGAAGCGGCTTAGTCCTGCTGGCCACATGACCTGGAAGCTGTACGCCGGCTCCCTCCGCCAGTAAAGCGAGATGAGCGCCGCAACCCCAGAGTCGGCCATGACTGGACCTAATGGTCAGGGCTCCCTTTACCTTTAAGCATGCAGTTACAGGGCTTTTAACCCTTTGCATTGCATCGGGGGAAATTGCTTGGTCCCATGCAGGTGGAGTATGAGAGGAAAGCAAGTGAGTTAAGTCACATAATGGGTGTGATTTTTTAATTTTCTGGCCTAGTCTCACCAAGGCAAACCTGCAAGTTTTTTCCTCAGGGAGAGAAAACGATCCAAGCGGTGCCAGCTGGAGCGAAGCCAGCCATCATCACTGCCACCAGGCCCATTACCAAAATGATCGTCACGCAGCCAAAAGGGATCGGGTCTGCCGTCCAGCCAGCTACCAAAATCATCCCGACCAAAATTGTTTATGGGCAGCAGGGTAAAACGCAGGTATGCTTAAGAACTTTGGGCGGGGGGGCAAGGCTAACGTGTTTCACCACCAGCATAAAAATAGCTTTTTAACTCTGCCTTGCTTTGGCGAGCAAGGCCTTCTCTGCGCACTAGGTCTGGGCTGTGGCCACTAGATCTCGCGGGAGCGTCCCTGGGCTTCTGGAGCCAGCATATGGAGAAAGTCTTGCTTCCCCAGTAACATGGAGAGCTAAACAGCTGTTTTTTGCCCAGTTTTCCTGCTGCAAAAAGAACTTTCAAGCTCTCTACCTTGCTTGTAGGATATCAACCAGCATCTTTCAGCTGTGTATGTTTGAAATCATATTGTGTAGTCCATGGATTTTGCAACCTCCAGTTTTCCAGGACACAATTGCATTTTGAAGTTTGAGGCTTTGACTTAACTGTGGGGCCAGTTCAGCTGTGTAATCATCATCATCATCATCATCATCATCATCATTTTAATTTATACCCTGCCCTCCCCAGCCAAGACCGGGCTCAGGGCGGCTAACACCAGGTATAAAAACTGTTGAATAAAATACAACTTAAAAACAAGATTAAAGTACAACATTAAAATGCAGCCTCATTTCAGTAGAAACTCAAATCAAAAACTTTTTGGGGATGAAAATGTCAAATCTTCACCAAGGCCAACTATCCAGATAGTCCTACGTGGGCCAGGAAAAAACCAGGGAAGTCCCCAAATAAGAGTACCATCACAGAAGGAGAAAGGAAAGAGGGGAAGCGGATCAAGTTGATTCCAAGCCAAAGGCCAGGCAGAACAACTCTGTCTTACAGGCCCTGCAGAAAGAAATCAGATCCTGCAGGGCTCTGGTCTCATGAGACAGAGCGTTCCACCAGGCCGGAGCCAGTCTTGAAAAGGCCCTGGCTCTGGTTTGAGGCTAATCGGACTTCCTTAGGGACCTTTAGGGTGTTGCTATTTATGGACTGTATTTATATTCTTCCACTTTGATTGCTGAGTGCACAATCAGGAGAGATAAAGGGTGATGGAGTGCACTTCCCCCCTCCCACAAAAAAAGCCTTTTTAAAGAAAAGTCTGAAAAAACGAAAGTTGAATCTTTAGTGGAATTAAACATATGCCTCTGTTTCTGTGGGAAGAACTGGGTCTGGGTCTTGTCCCACCCGATGCCGGCATGTGGGCCCCAAGAACTTTGCATGGAGATAACGTTGCCATTGGTGTGAACAAATGTCCACCCCTGCTGTAAACTGCCCCCCCTTCTTTTCAGGTCCTTATCAAGCCAAAGCCAGTGACCTTCCAGGCAACGGTTGTGAGTGAGCAGACAAGGCAACTGGTCACCGAAACCCTTCAGCAGGCTTCCCGGGTGGTGGAGGCGGGGAACGCTTTGCTGCCAGAGGTGAAGGAGGAGCCCCAGGCGTACACAGACAGCAGCTCCTCTTCAACAGAATCCTCGCAGGGTTCCCAAGGTTAAACCTGCATAGATCTCCTAGCATAATGTGGCTAGGGTTGGTTTTTATATTTTCCCGGAGGTTGCATCCCCAAGTTTTGGGGACTTCCGAGCTGAGGCTAAATGATCCTAGTGGTTCCTTTGCAACTCAAAATGATTCTGTGGTTCAGACTTCAGGAGCAGATTGGCCTTGGCTGGCCTCATGAGCTCGGCTTCTGAGCTCTGCATCCCCAACTGTTCTGCATGCTCATAAGATGTCCTTTGATCCTGTTGTTAGTGCGTATCTGTCAATGGAGTTAGAATCATAAAATTCTACAGCTTGGACAGTTCCCATTGGTGGCCAGCCCCTTAGTCCCGGTTACCACGTTTCCTTAATCATAGCATGCAAGCACAGTGCCCTTAAAAGGACATGCGGCTCCATGCACACCCACAACAGAGCCTGCGTACCTGCTGATGCAACAGTACTTGGTTTCCTCCTATTTCCATCTTTGTCTGTGATCATTTTCGTAAGAAAACATGGCCTCCTAGATTGATGGCCAACAGGGAGCAGCAAAGTGCAAATTGGAGGAGGTGGGAAGAACAGCAGCTTTGACATCCCTGAAGTTACATGAAATTCGTTTTGAAGAGTTGGCACCCAACAAACTCCCAAGCTGTAAGATGGGCCTGCGGCTTAGCTAGGGGAAAAATCAAAAGCAATTCATTAGAGATGCCCCCCTTCTCTAAGTGCTGTCCAGACTGCGGAGAGAATAATTAGGTGCACTCTTCCCACCTTGGATCAAATCTATGCTTCCAAGTGCCATAAGAAAGCTGCAGAGATAGCTCAGGATAGCACGCACCCCGGAAATGATCTCTTTCAGCTTCTGCCTTCTGGAAGAAGGTACAGGGTTATAAAGACTAGGACTAGCCGCCTGAGAAACAATTTCTATCCAAATGTGATTTTGGTTTTAAATGCAGTGTAAGGAGTCTCTATGGGAGTATATTGTTTTTAAAAATGGGGTATCAGAGTTTTTAGGGGGCTAACCAGGTTGGGATAGCTGGGATAGCAGACTTGTTGGTTTTTGAATGTCTGATGTAGATTTTTTCAGTTTCGTTGTTCTGTATGGGACAATGACAATAGAGATAATTTTTTCATCTAATGAAACTGAACATTGGAAGATTCAGGGCAGATAAAATAATAGAACACACAGTGATGGCCACCACCTTGGATGGCTTTAAAAGACGATTAGACAGATTCATGGAGGAGAGGGCTATCGATGGCTGGAATACCAGTTGCTGGAAACTGCAGGAGCATAGACTGCACTTAAAGGGACGCGGGTGGCGCTGTGGGTTAAACCACAGAGCCTAGGACTTGCCGATCAGAAGGTCGGCGGTTTGAATCCCCACAATGGGGTGAGCTCCTGTTGCCCAGTCCCTGCTCCTGCCCACCTAGCAGTTCAAAAGCACCTCAAAGTACAAGTAGATAAATAGGTACCGCTCTGGCGGGAAGGTAAACGGTGTTTCCGTGCGCTGCTCTGGTTCGCCAGAAGCGGCTTAGTCATGCTGGCCACATGACCCGGAAGCTGTACGCCGGCTCCCTCGGCCGATAAAGCGAGATGAGCGCCGCAACCCCAGAGTCGGCCACGACTGGACCTAATGGTCAGGGGTCCCTTTACCTTTATTTAGATTGCACTTACGCTCGAATCCTGCTCACAGGTTTTTCCACAGGCATCTGTTTCGCCGTTGTGAAAACCGGATGCGGGACCGTTGGCCTGATCCAGCAGGCTCTCCTTACGATCTTATGTTCCTTTGTGTCTCAGATTCCCAGCCTGTGGTTCACGTCATTGCCTCCCGAAGCCAGGATTGGTCAGAACACGAGATTGCTGTGGACTCCAGCCCCACCATAATCTACCAGGACGTCTCCAGTGAATCCCAGTCGGCCACTTCGACAATTAAAGCGCTGTTGGAGCTCCAGCAGACAACAGGTGGGTGCTCTTGATCCTGGAGCGTCAACTAACTTGCGTTTTTATTTCAGTGGCAGAAAAGGTCTTGGTCCTGTCTATGTGTGCTGCTCACCCCCTTTCCCTAGAGAGCCAGTGTGGCGTGGTGGTTAGATTGTCTGACTAGATTCTGAGGGACCAGGGTTCAAATCCCCACTCGGCCATGCAGTTCACTGAGTGACCTTGGTCCAGTCGCTACCTCTCAGCCTAACCTACCCCACAGGGTTGTTGTGGGGATTAAATGAGGAGAGCAAGAACTATGTACAAGGCAACTCCCCATTTACGTGGAGGTTATGTACTGAGGCACCGCATGTTTAAGTGAAATTGCGTATGTTTGGAACACCATTGAAAAAGCCTGAAAGCCACACATTCTCTCCCTCCAAACCTCCTTGCTCGAGCTCCAACTCTCCACAGGCCTCAAGCGTCGGTGCAAAGGCTCCTGAGATTGCCTTTGCAAAGGCTTATGGGATTACTAGACGCTGTTTTCGCACAATTTTTGCCCTTTTGTGCTCTTTTAGGCCTGCTTTGCCCCTTTCGTGCCCCTTTGCAGCAATGTAGGTGTGTGCAGTTGCGCATGAAAATGGGGAGTTGCCTGTATATCTCCTTGAATTACAAAGTGGCAAAGATATGCAATAAATAAGTGAATAAAATTTTTGGCATGTGTCATTGGGGGCTTATGTGCTTTACTTAGTCTTGTGTCCAAAACAAAAAGCAACAACAGTGATCTCTGCTTTCCCCCCCTCCTTTATGCCTGAGTAGTGAAGGAGAAATTGGAATCCAAGCCAAGGCAGCCAACGATTGATCTGAGCCAAATGGCAGTTCCTATCCAGATGACCCAAGAGAAGCGACATTCTCCAGAAAGCCCCTCTATCGCCGTGGTGGAGTCAGAACTGGTTGCAGAATACATCACCACTGGTGAGTCACATAGGAGACATGCGAGGGGGATAAGGTCCTGGTGGAACTTCAGAATATATATATATATATTGCAAGCAGGATGTGGAAAACTTCACACTTTTGGGACCTCCCAACGACCAGTTTATTGAGCATCCATCCTGATTTAGAAGGTGTGCTATCCCTTGCTTTCCTTTGCATTCCCATCACTTTCCTTACCGCAAAAAAACCAATCTCTTGGGGAAGCAGGTTTGATGCAGTAGAGCTCTGAATGAATGAGCAGGGCAGAGAGAGTAGATCAGGCACCCCGAAACTCAGGCCTCCAGATGTTTTGGGACTACAGTTCCCATCATCCCTGACCACTGGTCCTGTTAGCTAGGGATCATGGGAGTTGTAGTCCTAACACATCAGGAGGGCCGAGTTTGGGGGTGCTTGGAGTAGATTGTCACTGAAGAGTACATGATTAGCATGGAACTTGCTGCCACAGGTTGTGGTTGTGGCGCTTGGTTTGGAGGGGGGATTAGAGAAATCCTTGGCAGAAGAGAAGTTGCATCAATTGCTAGTAGCCATGATAGCTAAATGGAACTTCCATATTTAGAGGCAACCTGCCTGAGGACGCAGGTGGCGCTGTGGGTTGAACCACAGAGCCTAGGACTTGCTGATCAGAAGGTCGGCGGTTCGAATCCCCGAGCTCCCGTTGCTCAGTCCCAGCTCCTGCCCACCTAGTAGTTTGAAAGCACATCAAAGTGCAAGTAGATAAATAGGTACTGCTGCAGCGGGAAGGTAAATGGCGTTTCCGTTCGCTGCTCTGGTTCGCCAGAAGCGGCTTAGTCCTGCTGGCCACATGACCCAGAAGCTGTACGCCGGCTCCCTTGTCCAGTAAAGCGAGATGAGCGCCGCAACCCCAGAGTCAGCCACGACTAGACCTAATGGTCAGGGGTCCCTTTACCTTTACCTTTTTACCTGGGGACAAACAGTGGAAAGAGGACTGTTGCTTTAATGCCCTGCTTGTGGGCTGGTTATCCACTTTGTGGCAGAGAATGAAGGTCTTCCTAGGCCTTGTGGTCTGATCAGCAGGGCTGCTGTTAAATTCTTACTTTTGAGCATTGACAGATCTTGGGCACAAGAAAGTGCCAACTCTGGGAATTGGCTAGAGAGAATAGTTGGGGTGTAATTTGTACTACGGCTCCATCTTGGAGCCTGCAGCTGAACCATGTTCAGGAATTAGTGGAGCTTCTGAGTAAATGCAGAGTGCCTCTCTCACTACCCACACTTGATCCCTTCCAAGAAAAAGGGGGACAACCAACTCCCAGCTCCAGGATTTGGAAGTACTGTGAAGGCCTCTCCATTTCCCATCCCTCCTTCATGCCTAGCAGATCCTGTTTTTGCCTGGCTTTATGGATTGTATTTGGGAATGAGGCAGTCTCCAAGGTGTGTATCTGGGAAGGTTGTAGGTGGCTGCTTTTCTCAGCCGCTGTATTTCTCCACTCTCTCTCTCACACACACCCCTGCCCAAATAACGGAGCCTGTGGAATAGCTTGCCACAGGTTCTTGTCAAACAGAACCATAGAATTGTAGAGTTGGGTGGGAGCCAAAGCTTGAGCCCAACCCCCTGCAATGTAGAGCAGTTGATGTCTGCCTCCTTAACGCTCGAAAATTTCCTTGGCGGCTGTATAGCCTACCCTTCCTCTCCACTTCATGGCTTGACTCCTGCAGAACGTGTGCTGAAGCTGGCATTGGATGTTAGATTAGATGTAGGTTAGTCTTCGTTCTGATCTAGCCGGCGCTCTGTTCGCATTTGAGGAACATTTTGCAACACGCTGGTTGCAGCACTCGCTCTGCATGCAGCAGGTCCCAGGTTTAAGCCCCAGCGTCTGCAGGTAGGGCTGGGGAAGACTCCTGTGTCAGCATCGCCCTTGAGCCAGTGTCACCAACTGGACTCATGCATTTCAACCCTGACTGGGCTAGGCGAGCTGGGTAGCACTTCCAGAGACCACCTTTTACACAGGAACAAGTCAAAGTGCTGTGGACTCACAGTGCTGTGGACTCACAGCTTAGAGTTGTGAGCACCGGATTCACTTCCACAATACAGTCGTCGCACAGCAGAGTATAGCAGAGTCTGGCAGTGTATAAACAATTCTGGAGAATCAGCAGACTCATCAGGAGATTCTTGGATATGGGAGGGGTGAAATCTCCTCATCCTGTCCTGGACAGATCACAATAAATAGTTGGTTTTGCTGTAGAGCAAGCGCTGGCTGGAGATGAGCAGAGCAAATCGCCTCTTCTCATATCTCTAACATCTTTGTCTATCTGCAGACTCAGGAAGACAACACTGTATTCCTTCACATTCGGAAGAATACCTCCAAAGCCACATAGGTTAGATGTTTTATTTCTAAAAGACATTAACAAAATTTATAGACTGTTCTGGAGGCCCTTGGGGTGACCTTATACAGCTGGTGTGCATCAGCATTGGGATCCGTTATTTTATCTGGATCAGTACATTAGGTTTCCAATTTTCTATTGTACAGGTGAAACTCAAAAAATTAGAATATCGTGAAAAAGTTCCTTTCTTTCACTAATTCAACTTCAAAGGTGAAACTAATATATGAGATAGACTCATGACATGCAAAGTGAGATATGTCAAGCCTTGATTTGTTCTACTGGTGAAACTCGAAAAATTAGAATATCGTGGGAAAGTTTCTTGATTTCTGTAATTCAACTTAAAAGGTGACACTCATATATGAGATAGACTCATGACATGCAAAGTGAGATATGCTAAGCCTTTCTTTGTTATAATTGTGATGATCATGGCGTACAGCTGATGAAAACCCCAAATTAACCATCTCAGAAAATTAGAATATTCAATGAAATCAGCAAAACAAGGATTGCAAATAGAGCAAGATTGGATCTCTGAGAAGTAGAAGCAGATCTCGCTTTGCATGCCATGAGTCAATCTCATATGTTAGTTTCACCTTTTAAGTTGAATTCCTGAAATCAATAAACTTTTCCACGATATTCTAATTTTTCGAGTTTCACCTGTATTTTTCACATTGGAAAGCTTTGCTCAAATGCTTATAGATTAGCAGTTTGAAGTCTCCAGTTGATTGTATTGGCTGTTGGTTCTGACAGCTGCTACTGTCAGCCATGGGCACTTCGTTTTAGCATTTCTGTGGTAGCAGAGAGAACTAGAACGTTGCCGTGACTACTTGTTCCTCTGCACCATTGCAAAAAGCGAAGAAAAGCCTGGCAAGGAGTGGGCAAGCATGTGACTGATGGCTCTAAGGCAGCGGTTCTTAACCTGTGGGTCCCCAGATGTTGTTGAACTACAACTCCCATCACCCCCATCTAGCAAGGCCACAGCTCAGGGATGATGGTAGTTGTAGTCCAACAACATCTGGGGACCCACAGGTTGAGAACCGCTGCTCTAGTGTCTGGAAGGAAGCTTTCTGTGGGTGACTGTAGCAGTTGTCAGAATTGACAGCTTCCAATAGTCATCTGGAGGCTTCTGACCACATAGAGGCTTGTTCACAAGGCATCTATGTAAACTACGTAACTGGGGAAGAGGCGTGGAGATGGTCTGGATCTTAGCCTGGGCAAATTCCTAGGTAACTGTTGCTGGATTTTAATAAGCCTATTGATTTCCCACACTTCCTTTGAAGATTTAGGACTGCCTTTTTTCCCTCTCTCACTGGAGTGTGCCAACAAATTACTCGTTGGTTGTTGTTGTTTTTTAAAGCATAACATCGCTGGGCCTTTGCCTACTCACAATGATTAACCAGGATTCCTTTGAGTTTCTTGGTGTACAGAATTTTCTGCGAGGGCAGAGTTATTTAAAGCAATTACTCAAGAGGGAGTTTCACTTGTGCCATTGCTGTGATACAGAAGGTGATAGAAAAGACCCAAAACATGGCACCTTTAACCAGGATGAGTCCACAGGGTTCCTGGTAGGCATCTGGTTGGCCACTGTGAGAACAGGGTGCTCAGCTAGTTGGACCTTTGACCTGACCCAGCTGCCAGGCTTTTCTTAACATTGTGTTATCCATTTACGTGTATTTGCACAGGGTGTTAAGAATGTGGTTTTGTTCCTAACCCTTACTAGTGCATAGGCTTTTGGAAGACCCCTTGTACGTTCACTTGAACTGCAAAGTACGGGGAAATGAGACATTCTGACGGGGACTTGGTTTTCCTGAGCCTTCAAAAGCCTCCACCTGTTTTGGGGATAGCGGTGGAAAACCAGCTTGCAACCTTTCTGTCAAGCTCCACTGTGACTCAAAAGACTCAGCAGGAGGAGACTTGGAATCCCAGGGCAGGGAGCGGATTTGGCCCCATTCCACCCACCCTTTGCTTTTCTCCGTAGGAATGAACAAATGGCCAAGAACAATTGGCCATAAGAACATAAGAAGAGCCTGCTGGATCAGGCCAATGACCCAAGTAGTGCCACACTCTGCTCTTACAGTGGCCAACCAGATGCTCGTTATGGGAAACGCGCAAGCAGGATTCAAACGCAAGTGCCCCCTCTCCCCTTCTGTGGTTTCCAACAACTGGCATTCAGAAGCATCCCTGCCTCCCGGCCGTGGTGGCAGAGCAATAACCATCATGGCTAGTAGCTGTCGACAACCCTCTTTTCCATTTATAGTGGGTGAAGTTAAAGCTCCGCAGGTGGGGTCAACAATGCATCAAGGACAGTCTCTGCTCTTTCCCCTGGAAACTTGCTGACGGAGATCCCGTGTGTGTGTCTATGCACGTAGGAGAATGGTGCAGGCCGGGATCCTTGCAGTGTACAACCCCACTCCTTGGCATTCTTAAGCAAGTTTTGGAACATGGTGGCCGCTTAGAAGTGGTGCTCTCTGTTCCTTTCTGCCCCACCCGCCCCTCCCAGATCTACACTGTCACTTTAGGTGACATTCCCCACCTGCCTGTAGCTGTACATCACACTTCACCAGCCCTAGTGCTGTGGGGAGTTGTAGTTCAAAGCACTTAGAGGCAAAGGCTGATCCATGCCCCTTTGGCCCCCACATGTAAGACTAGCACTGCTGCTGAACACACTTACTTTAAATCTCACCAGTTTTTCCATGGCTTCATGAGAATTCCAGTGGAGCAGGCAGCTTTGTGACACACCCTGAGAGGCTACCGTTGACCTTTTTCTTTCTTTCTTCCTTCCTTCCTGTCCTTCCTTCCCTTTCTCACTTCCAGTTAGCCACCGGTCCCAGCCTCACCAGCAGTCCTCCCAGCCCCAGCGGACTCTGCTGCAGCACGTGGCCCAGTCCCAGACAGCGACGCAAACGTCGGTCGTGGTGAAATCCATCCCAGCCTCCTCCACAGGAGCCATCACCCACATCATGCAGCAGGTCAGTAACTGTCTCTCCAACACTGCCTTTTTTCGATCCAGAGAGGTTCCTGTGATTGGGCCTCCGGTATCTAGCTGTGTTTCCCCTCTTGAGGGGTTGATGCTAGAGATTTGGAAACTCCCTCCCTGGAGAAGCTAATATAGTACCTTGGTTCTCAAATGCCTTGGTACTCAAACAACTTGGAATCCAAACACTGCAAACCCGGAAATAAGTGTACCGGTTTGCAAACTTTTTTTTGGAAGCCGAATGTGCTCCATTTTGAGCGTTATGCATCCAATTTGAGTGCCACACTTCTGTTTTGAGTGTTACGCTGAGGCCTGTCTGGTTTTGCTATTTATTTTGCTTTTTCGTGGCTCTTTTCGTTTTGTTTTTGTGACTGTGTGGAACTCAGTTCAGCTACTGATTGATTGACTGTGTGACCGCAGTACATTGTTTATCGCTTTCATTTTATGGGTCAATGGTCTCATTAGATAGTAAAATTCATGTTAAAATGCTGTTTTAGGGGTTGTTTTTAGAAGTCTGGAATGAATTAATCCTTTTTGCATTACTTTCTATGGGAAAGCGCGCCTTGGTTTTGGAACACTTTGGTTTTGGAACAGACTTCCGGACCAGATTAAGTTTGAGAAGGAAGTTACCACTATAATAATAATAATACCCCTTACATACACATTTAAAAGACCACAGATTTTTCAATCAGCCAAAACTTTAGGAGAAAAGGAATGTTTTTGCCTGGCACCTAGGGGCACAGTATGTAAGGATGGCACCAGGCAGACATCCCTGGGGAGAGCATTCCACAGACAGGGAGCCAGCTCAGAAAAGATCCATTGTTGTGTTGCCACCCTCCAGACATCTCATGGAGGAGGCACGTGAAGAAGGACCTCAGTGTCAGGAGTTCAGCCTACACTTGAGTAGGAGGACCCTGGCAGAGACACATGCCCGACCGGCATGTTCCCTCCCTACTGGTCGATCGTTCGGGAGCTTCAAAAGCTTTTTTCTGCCCGAACATCGCAGTGACCGATGCCAACAGACATCGGCACACTTGGGGATCTGCAGGGTCTTTGCAGCTTGCGTAACAGACCTCAGCAGCTCAGCATTTTGGCTAATCTACTTTATTTACACATAAACACACACGGAACACTGCAACATGGCTCCCTCTCTCTCTAGCATCAGACAGCAAAGAGAAAAAGGACAATAGTCCCACTTCACGGAACACAGTAACACAAACATCCTGTCTCCGTCACTTCCCACACTGTGGAGTCAAAACATACACCGTCATGTGAAAGACAACAGTCCCATGACTGCAATCATGGAGCAGGAATTAAAACACTCAGATTTTTTTTTTTTATTGACTGGGGTCTTGTTTTCTAATAAGTCTTTATATTTTGTCCAGACATTAAATACTGCTTTCCTTACAATATGGTTCTTGAAATTCTTGTGAATCTTAACCTTGTCATACCACAGATATGCATGCCATCCAAAAGCATTGTTAAATCCTTCCAAGTCTAACACATCGGTGTTTTCAAGAAGCAGCCAGTCTTTCAGCCAGCAAAAAGCTGCTGATTCATAATACAACCTTAAGTCTGGCAGGGCAAACCCCCCTCTTTCTTTAGCATCAGTTAATAGATCATGATTGCAGGGTCACTCAGATCATGATTGCAGGATCCAGGCTGGTCCATAAGGGGAGTGGTATCCCGTAAGAATGCATTGAACGCTGACGTCTTTTTGCTCCCTCTCCTCAAGGCCCTGAGCAGCCACACGGCCTTCACCAAGCACAGCGAGCAGCTGGGGACAGAGGAAGGGGAGGTCGAGGAGATGGACACCTTGGACCCCCAGACGGGCCTCTTCTACCGCTCGGCGCTGGTGCAGGCACAGAAGCAGCAGAAGCTGAGCCAGCCGCCCCAGCTGGAGCAGACGCAGCTTCAGGTCAAGACCCTGCAGTGCTTCCAGGCCAAACAGAAGCAGACCATACACCTCCAGGCAGAACAGCTGCCCCACAAGCTGCCCCAGATGCCCCAGCTCTCCATCCGGCACCAGAAGCTCGCCCCGCTGCCGCAGGACCTGGCCCAGCCAAAGCCGGATGCCCCGCAGGCGGCAGCACCGCCCCCTCCTCCCCACCACCCCATAGCCCGCGAGAGGCAGCTGCCCACCTTGGTGGCCCAGCCCCAGCAGACCGTGGTCCAGGTCCTGGCCGTCAAGACCACCCAGCAGCTGCCTAAACTGCAGCAGGCCCCCACCGCCCAAAAGATCTACGTCCAGCCCCAGCCGCCCCAGGGACAGATGCAGCTTTCCACCCCTCCTGAGAAGCAGCCGGCAAGCCAGGTAAAGCACTCAGGGCGCTGGGGGTGCTGCGAGGGGTTGGGGGGGGGAGAATTCCACTTGCCTTGAGGGCCCCATGGAAGCTGCCATGTCGAACAGTGAAAAAAAAGACAGTCACGTAACCAAGAAATTACACAAAGCAAAAAGAATTACCACGAAAATCCCTGGAACAAGAAGTACCGTATTTTTCGCTCTATAAGTTGCACCAGCCCACAAGATGCACCTAGTTATTGGAGGAGGAAAACAAGAAGAAAAAATATTCTGAATCTCAGAAGCCAGAACAGCAAGAGGGATCGCTGCGCAGCGAAAGCAGCAATCCCTCTTGCTGTTCTGGCTTCTGGGATAGCTGCGCAGCCTGCATTCGCTCCATAAGATGCACACACATTTCCCCTTACTTTTTAGGAGGGGAAAAGTGAGTCTTATAGAGCAAAAAAATACGGTAATCGACTATAGAATAACAAAAAAATAAAAAATGGACTAGAATTAAACAAAGACTTTATGAGATTTCCTCAGAAGGAAATAAAGAAATTATAAGATTTTAAGTGAGATCAAACAGACTCAAGAGCAGGGCTGAAAATGCTTCCTCGAGTTTACAAAAAAGGTATAAAAACCTCAATGACAAGTTTTAAACATAGCCCTATTTAAGAGAATCCAGCAGTAGTGATAAGAAATTGAGGTTTTAAAGTTTCAAACAAACTCAGAAAGCAGGGCAGAAACTCAAAAAAGTTTTAAACATGAACCTTATTTAAGAGAACCAAGCAGTAGTAATAATAAATTGAGTTTGTTTCTTTATTTCCTTCTGAGGAAACTGATTAGTTCAGTGAAACGAGTTTTGTAGCCGGCATCTCGTAAAGTCTTTGTTTAATTCTAGTTTATTTATTTTTTTAATTTTTGCTATAGTCGATTACTTCTCGTTTCAGGGATTTTCACGGTAATTTGTTTTGTGTAATGCCGTGTTGAACAGAGCAGCCATTGTCTCCTCCCGCTGATGGCCGCCACTTCGTAGCACTCGT
Source organism: Podarcis erhardii (assembly GCF_964252035.2). Lineage (NCBI taxonomy): Eukaryota > Metazoa > Chordata > Lepidosauria > Squamata > Lacertidae > Podarcis > Podarcis erhardii. The sequence continues at coordinate 10,039,616 of NC_138508.1, forward strand.
ATGATTTGCCTGTGAGGAGGTTGAGGCTTTGGCGAGGACAGAGCTAAGGGCGCAGAGAATCAGTGACAAATATATAGGGCCTTTGAGGCTTTCCATGCTTGTGCTCCTGTTCCCAAGCGCCCTTCCCTCTGCTCTTACAATTTTTATTACAATACAGTCGTATCTTTCGCAGGGGGTTGGGTCCAAGGGTTCCAACTAAACCCCAAAACCGCCTGAACGCAGACCCTTAGAGCCGTCTCATGTCTGGCAAGTTGGGGCAGGTGGGAGACAGAGAGTGTGCCCAGCACTGTCAGAGCTCAGGCCTTTCAAGCAGGTCTTGCCCTCCAAGCAAAGCAGAGAGGCTAAACGCTCTTTTCGTTCCATGCAAACCCAGGGTAATAATAATAGTAGTAGTAGTAGTAGTAATTAATAATAATACTAATAAATTATTTATACCCTGCCCATCTGGCTGGGTCCCCCCAGCCACTCTGGGCAGCTTCCAACAAAACACTAAAATAGAATAACCTATTTAATATTAAAAGCTTCCCTAAACAGGGCTTCATTTAGATGTCTTCTAAAAGTTTGGTAGTTATTTTTCTCTTTGACATCTGGTTGGGAGGGCGTTCCACAGGCTGGGTGCCACTACTGAGAAGGCCCTCTGCCTGGTTCCCTGTAACCTCACTTCTCGCAGCGAGGGAACCGCCAGAAGGCCCTCGGCGCTGGACCTCAGAGTCCGGGCAGAATGATGGAGGTGGAGACGCTCCTTCAGGTGTACTGGACCGAGGCCGTTTAGGAGCTTTTAAGATCTCCCCCTTGCTTCAGATATCCGCCATCTTCAAATAGCTAAAGGGTTGTCACATGGAAGAGAGAACAAGCTTGTTTTCTCCTGCCCTGGACGGTAGGACTTGAACCAATGGCTTCATGTTACAAGAAAGGAGAGTCGGACTAAACATCACAAAGAACTGCTCTAACAGTCAGAACTGTTCGACAGTGGAATGGTCTCTCTTGGGAGATTGTGGACTCTCTTTCCTTGGAGGTGTTTAAGTAAAGGTTAGATGGCCATCTGCCATGGATGCTTTAGATGAGATTCCTGCATTGCAGGGGGTTGGACTAGATGACCCTCGGGGTCCCTTCCAACTCTATGATTCTTTTTTTTTTTTTTTTTTTTTGCTAGTAATTTTTTTATTAAAAATATGGAACGCTTCACGAATTTGCGTGTCATCCTTGCGCAGGGGCCATGCTAATCTTCTCTGTATCGTTCCAATTTTAGTATATGTGCTGCCGAAGCAAGCACCTCTATGATTCTATGTTTGGGGGGCAAGGCCTATTCGGTGTGCCCACTCTGGTAATAATAATAATAATAATAATAATAATAATAATAATAATAATTATTATTATTATTATTATTATTATTAAATTATATCCCACCCTCCCCAGCCGAAGCTGGGCTCAGAGCGGCTAACAACAATAAAAATAACACAGCGCTGCTGATTTGAGATCCTGCCGGATCTCAGATAGCTTTACGGGACATTGAGAGCCTCCCATAATCCATGCTCCAAGAGGGTTTTGCCCTCCCTCCACCTCAATAGCAAGGCAGAAAGCTTCACATCTCTTTCTGTGCCAGGGAAGCCCAAAGGAACTTTTAAATGCTCCACCTTGCTTGGATTTAAGTTGCACGGTTTCAACCAGCCCGGCTTCAGTGGTAGAAATTGTGCAAGTTAAATGCACATAAGTTGCAATCGTTCTGTATGTATGATGACTTCTCTCCTCCAAGGAGCACAAGCTAGATTTCTTGGTTCTCCTTGTCCCCATTTTAGCCTCGCTACAGCCCTGTGAGGTAGCATAGGAAGAACATAGAAAGCTGTCTTATATGCAGTCAGACCGTGGGTCTCCCTAGCTCAGCATTGACAGACATGACTTGACAGAGGCTCTTCGTGGTTTCAGAGGTATCTCTGAGCCCTACCTAGGAAAGCTGCTACCTGGGGATTTAAATTGGGAGCTTTGGCATGCAAGGCAGCTGATCTGAGCTGTGACCCTTAGGCTGAGGGAGTGTCTGGCTCCAAGGTCACCCATTTAACTTCATAGTTGCGCGGTGATTAAGCTCACATTTAACCTAAGCTGTGCCAGGAGTGTATTTTTTGAAAGTCAGAGCTGGGTGCAAGGAAGGAACAACCCCTCTCTGTGCTAGGAAGAGAAGCCCCGCCAGGCTAGTGATTTCTATTAGTTTCAGACGCTTTCTAAATACATATCTTTTGCAACTGCCATTGCATGGACCGATTTCCTGATTTTATTTCATTTTCACTTTTGTTTTGTTCTTCTTTTTAGGTATAAAGTTATTGATTTCTGTCCCCGTAATACCTTTTTTTGTTAATTTCTGTGGAACGTAAAGACGAAGGCCCGGCGGCACTCTAAGGACCTCCATTGTACGTCTTCCTTTGTCGTTTTACATCACCCTCAGCTTAGTAAAAACTGCTTTCTTTGAGAAGAGCAAACCTCCTTTTCCTTGGGGAAGGGTGCAAAACCACGAAGGGGAAACCAAGGAAAAATGAATCAGCAGACAAAAACATGTATCGATTGCCATAGACGCTTAGGGGCAAAAAGTCACTCCTCTCTTTTTAAAACTGGCTCTCTGAGCCTTTTGAGGTGGGGGCAGGGGTGGAATTGAGCAGGGAAATGCTTTGGGGGGTGTAAATCCCAAAGGAATACGGGACTGCGGGTTGTAGATGCCTAAGCAAGGCACCTCGCAGTCTGAAAGCCTCTCCTGCCTCTTAACGTATTATCCCCCTTATGTTGCTATGGATTATTCTGTCTCACAGCACTTTGACTTTCAAAATCACGCCCCCATTGCTGGTGTTTATTACTGTCATTTAGGTTTAAGTAGCGCCATTCATCCAGCCAGCCTGCCTGTAATGTGCATAAACCCCCTTTTAATTTCCAGGTGCACCAGCCCATCATAACCCAAGGATCCTCTGTTACAAAGATAACCTTTGAAGGCCACCAGCCGCCCACCGTCTCCAAGGTGACCAGCATCAGCGCGGTGCCCAAGCTGGCGCCGCCCCTTCCGAACCTCTTTCCCGCCCAGGTGTCCGCAAAGACGGCGGTGGCGGACATTTTGAAAATGTCCATGATGGAAGCCCAGATCGACACCAGCGTGGACCGCGTGGCGGCGGACCCGCCAAACAGCAAGGCCTCCCCCGCCACCGGCGGGCTGCCCGGCGAAGCGGAATCCGTGCCCGCCTCCGTGCTGAGAGTGGCCACGGTCGGGATGGCAGCGTCGGTCCTCCAGCAGCCCAAGCGCCTGGACTCTGCCTCGAGCCCCCCTGCCGTCAGGCTGCCCTTGCCAGAGAGGAAGCAGGGCACCCCGGCTGCTGGCAACCACTTCATTCGCATCCAGAACATCGCCCCAAAGAAAGTGGAGGAGATTCCTGCGGAGATCTTGATCCAGGTAAACTGGGGGGAGAGAAAAGATGAATTTAAGGAACCGCCGAAAGAGGAGGAAGGAAGCCCAGCCAGATGGGCGGAGTATAAATAATAAATTATTATTGTTGTTGTTGTTGTTGTTGTTGTTGTTGTTATTTTACATATTTCTCGTATGGCTGTTAATGCACAGTTTCCCTCCTCCTTTTCCAGACGATCCCTCAGTTTTCCGTGGCCTGCCATTCCACCTCCAACGTGGTTGTGGAGCCCAGCGGCCTCCTTGAGCTCAACAACTTCACCAGCCAGCGCCTCGACGAGGAGGAGACCGCAATGGAACAGGACCTCGACAGCGGCAACGAGGACGGGACCGAGCCCAGCCCAATGCAGAGCTCCGAACACTCGTAGCGTGCCTGCGATGCCGGCGTGCACTTTAAAAGGATGACGGTCCCTGGAAGGCAAAGCAAAGACTCAGCTGCTGGTGTCGATGACTCCCTTGTAGTATTCTCCAGGAGCACTTTGCCCTTTGGAGGCAATTTGGGGGGGGGGCTCGCCAAGCATCGGGGCGCTGGCAGGGAACAGCGGTGGTTGCGAAACGATTTCAGAGGTAGATGGTGTCGCCGCGCCGGTTTAGCCGTACGACAGTGGGAATGTATTTTTTTTCAAGCAAAGAAGACAAACACGTGGCGGTTTTTATTTCTTAAAGGTGTGTCACCGAAGTTTTTGTTTGCTACGACATTCTGGACCAGCTGCTAAAAACGTTCTTGGTTGAAAACAGGCAGCAGCGCTCTCCGTTTGTAGTTGAATGAAACTCCCATCGCAAGATGTTTGTAATTTTATTTTATTTTTTTAAAACGTAGCATGCCCTAGGTCCTTTGGTGCTGGGAAAGCACTTAAGAAATTTTGTCTGGTGTGTGTTGTGGCTTCCCTGCACGGATGTGCCATTTTATTTTCAAATAAGCTTATGAAGATCGGCCGCTTCTAAACACAAAGCAGTATTGTCCAGGAACACTCAGGATCACAGGGAAAACACGCTGCGAGGAGATCCTCTTACTGGATCAGACACCAAGAAAATCACATTTCTTCCGGGCATAGATGAAATCGTCCCACATTTAAAGTTATTTTTATTTATTCAAAATAGGAAAACCTGAAGAGAGAATTCCAGCTTCACGCTCCTTGGTCCTGTTAAACAGGCCCAACAACCTCAATACTTTCTTTTCTTTTTTGTAAAGAGAAACGGTTTGATCTTTAAGCTGCAGGGTGGGAGAAATACGTCTCAAAAACAGAACAAAGGGCATTGATAATCCGAGAGAGGAACTGTGTTGTGGGTTGTGACATTCAGACATTTCTTTTGTTCTTATGTGCTTTTTTTTTCTTTTTAAAAAAGAGGAAATTTAATTATGACTGTTAAGAGACTTTACAAAGGAAAAAAACACACCTTAAAATTACTGACCTTCTGTTGTTTCCGAGATGATCCTTTTCCAAGCCTTACCATTTTTGTTTGCACAACGAATAATACAATTTTTTTAAAGGTGTGTGTGTTGCGTCGACTGAATCAACCATAGTAAAAAGTAAGAAACGGTCTGTACAACTTAGTAATGAAGACATTGCTTTTTTAAAGAAAAAGAAAAGAAAGAACTGTATATAGGAACTGGTTTTTTAACATGATTTTTCTTTTTTGTATAGATTTCATTATAAATAAGCATTTTTGATGTATCCTGTATATACATATCAGTTGAACTGCCCTGTTTTTTTTGGTGCTGAAATACTACTTCAAGTAGATATCCTCTGAAGGCTCTAATACAACTTGTGTCAAATATTTTCTAAATGGTGATTTTAGTGTTTTGTAATTAAATGGCCGCTTGAAAGAACACTCCGGGATGTGAAGTATGATAACCAAAAACGCTCTGTTGTCCATTTAAGCATCTTGTAACTGTGTGTATGGCTTGGCTCTCCCCAGCAGGTGGCACTGTTGACCATTCCTTGTTAACATCTCTATAAAAAGTCAACCACGCTCTCCCCTGTTGCGATAATCCTCCTTATTGCTCTAGGAGGGGAGAGGGCTCGTGTTCGAATCGTGCTTGCGACTTTCCCCCCAGTCTTCTGGTTGGCCGCTGTGAGAACAAGATGCTGGAACAGATGGGCCATTGGCCGGATCCTGCAGGGGTCTTCTCATGTTCTTGTGCAGGCGCCAGCAGACTTTTTCAGCAGGGGGCCAGTCCACTGTCCCTCAGACCTTGTGGGGGGCCAGACTATATTTTGGGAGGGAAATGAACGAATTCCTATGCCCCACAAATAACCCAGAGATGCATTTTAAATAAAAGCTCACATTCTGCTCATGTAAAAACACCAGGCAGGCCCCACAGATAACCCAGAGATGCATTTTAAATAAAAGGACACATTCTACTCATGTGAAAACACCAGGCAGGCCCCACAAATAACCCAGAGATGCATTTTAAATAAAAGGACACATTCTACTCATGTAAAAAACACCAGGCAGGCCCCACAAATAACCCAGAGATGCATTTTAAATAAAAGGACACATTCTACTCATGTAAAAACATGCTGATTCCTGGACTGAGAAGGCGATTGGGCCGAATCCGGCCCCCAGGCCTTAGTTTGCCTACCCATGTTCTTATGAAAGAGAGATTGGTCAGCGCTCCTTGTGAGCCTGGGTGTGCTTCTTTCAATAAGAAACCGCAGCTTCTCGTTCAGATGCTGTTGAGGCTTCCCCTAGAACCCACGAAGGCTCTGAACACCCACACATGCACATACGCTCACTGCCCCCTTGGTCATGAGAGCAGCTACCTTTGTTCTCCCCCTGAAAGTACGTAGAGATGAAAGAGGAAATTGGAAGAGTGTGGCCCTCGTTCCTACTTCCTCTTTCAGCTGTATTCACTTTTTGAGGCTCACATCGGTTCTCCCAGATTCAACTTCTGCGGAGATCCCTCGGAAAATCGAAGCCCATGCATCTACCCAGCATGGTCTCTTGGGGGAGGGTGGCTGATGGGGCAGGGTTTGGGGGACGGACTCTGAAACCCCAAATTGGCCCGTAAGCCTAAAAAGGATGGCAACCCAATGTAAAGAATTGGACAGATTGGGCTGGAGAGGGAGGGATGAGATAAACGCAAAGTGAAAGCTTTCCGAAATGTACGGGCAGGGAAAGGTTATTGGCGAAAGGAAATAGAGATGTGATGGACCTTTTCAAATAGGAGGCTAGTTAAGTCTATGGACACAGGTGGCGCTGTGGTCTAAACTACAGAACCTAGGGCTTGCTGGTCAGAAGGTTGGCGGTTCGAATCCCTGCGACGGGGTGAGATCTTGTTGCTCGGTCCCTGCTCCTGCCAACCTAGCAGTTTGAAAGCACGCCAGTGCTAGTAGATAAATAGGTACCGCTCCGGTGGGAAGGTAAACGGCGTTTCCGTGCACTGCTCTAGTTCGCCAGAAGCGGCTTAGTCATGCTGGCCACATGACTCGGAAGCTGTACGCCGGCTCCATCGGCCAGTAAAGCGAGATGAGCACCGCAACCCCAGAGTCGTCTGCGACTGGACCTAATGGTCAGGGGTCCCTTTACCTTTAGTTCAGTCTAAAGTGTAGATCAGTTGATTCCACAATGCAGGACCTAGTGTCCTCAAGCAGAAGCCAGGGCCCCACTGTTTTGGTGGAACCCACTGCTGATGCTTGTGTCTCGTCCTGATCCCTTTTCCAAGTCGGTCTCCAAACCCCTTTCTTACAGTGACCCACTCTTAAGTATCTGGCAATTACTTCTCAGTGCCCAGCCAGTCCCCTGACAGCAGATTTTATGTATTCTGCTAATACATCATCATCATAATCATTGTTATTATTTTGGCGCTGTGTTTATTGTGGCCACCTTATCCTAAAATAACACAATCATGATAGTACTTTTTGCTGAGACTGAAATTCTTTCATTGTCCTACAGGGTGTGCCAAAGACACTCCAGTTTTCCTACCTCCGTTTAAATCAGTGTCTTCTCTCAACACCACCCACGCTGTTCACCGCAGGGCCCCTCGCGATGAGTGGGTTGGGTGGACCTTTGTCTTCTGTCTCTCCCCCGGTTGCAGCCTTTCTCAGGAAACCGGAATCAGCGTAGCCAAAAGCAAAACAAAAACCCCTCCACTCTTGCAACGGCTAAACCCGAGTTGTGTAGGCAGGCTTGGAAAGAGGCGTCTTAAGGAAGAACAGCCGCCTTATCTGCTGGCTGCAAAACAGCGTCTATTTTATTTTTAAAAGGCTGGCTCCGAAATCACTTAGCACTTCGCCTTGCATGCAGCGCTATGAGAAGTTCATTTGCGCCCTGTGTGGACGCAGTTCAATAAGCTGTACAGTGGTACCTCGGGTTACATACGCTTCAAGTTACATACGCTTCAGGTTACAGACTCTGCTAACCCAGAAATAGTACTTCAGGTTAAGAACTTTGCTTCAGGATGAGAACAAATCGTGCTCTGGCGGCAGCAGGAGGCCCCATTAGCTAAAGTGGTGCTTCAGGTTAAGAACAGTTTCAGGTTAAGTACAGACCTCCGGAACGAATTAAGTACTTAACCCGAGGTACCACTGTAATTGTTTTCTGCTGCTGAGTGTTCAATAGGTTTGCAGGAGTCTCCAACCTTTCTCGGGCCTCGGAGCTGTGGTACGTTTGGAAATTTAAAACTGTCGCGGGCACCACAGAATAACCGTTTTGCAGAAGAGGAACCAGTGACTATCACAATCTTCCCCACCTCACAAAGAGGCAGTAGTGTGGCACAGCCAAATTAAATCTCTTAGCTAGTGCCTACTTGCCCTGCCTTCTTACTTTCAACCAATCTTGGGGGTAGCACTGTCTACAATTCCATACCCTCCAATACGACGTGGCCCAAATCTGGGAAGCCATCTTCCGGGTCTGAAATGCCATGCGAGTCACGTGACCTGTTCGAGATCATGGACCCGGAAATAATCACGCTTTTTTCAGGACAAGATGTCGCTCCGAAATCTTGCTAGAGCAAGGCGCCCAAGAACGGTTGCCGTTCCCTTGCAGGGAAAAATGGGATGTCCCAACTTTTCCGGGCAGTTAACGGGGATGCATTTGTTTGTCTCAAGACTGGAAAGCACGCGTCTGAGTGGTTTTTTGCTTTTACCATGCCTTCTAGGCTGAGGTCTGAGCAGTTCGCTCAGGAAAACCTGCTCTCTAGTGATAAGAAGCAGAGACATCACCTTCCCAACAAAGGTCCGTATAGTTAAAGCCATGGTTTTCCCAGTAGTGATGTACGGAAGTGAGAGCTGGACCATAAAGAAGGCTGATTGCCGAAGAATGGATGCTTTTGAATTATGGTGCTGGAGGAGACTCTTGAGAGTCCCATAGACTGCAAGAAGGTCAAACCTATCCGTTCTGAAGGAAATCAGCCCTGAGTGCTCACTGGAAGGACAGATCCTGAAGCTGAGGCTCCAATACTTTGGCCACCTCATGAGAAGAGAAGACTCCCTGGAAAAGACCCTGATGTTGGGAAAGACGGAGGGCACAAGGAGAAGGGGACGACAGAGGACGAGATGGTTGGACAGTGTTCTCGAAGCTACCAGCATGAGTTTGACCAAAATGTGGGAGGCAGTGGAAGACAAATGCCTGGCGTGCTCTGGTCCATGGGGTCACGAAGGGTTGGACACGACTAAACGACTAAACAACAACAACAGTGATAAATCTGAGCAAATGTCAACCTGGAGGAAAAAACCCATCGATGTTTGCTCCGATTCAGCAATAAAGATCAGTTTTCTCTGGAGGGAAGCAGCGGGGCAAGGGCAAATCTGGGTGAGCCCTTGCAGAACTCTGCAGGGGGGCAAAGCTTGATTTAGTTTTCTCTGCCTGCCATTGGCTCTGGCTGCATGCACCTAGCGTGGTTGAACCGTTCGGGGAACTGTAGCTCTTTGAGGAGAATAGGAGCCCTCCTAATAACTCTCAGCATCCTTAACGAACTATAGCTCCCATTATTCTTGGGGGGAGGGGGAGCCATGGCTGTTTAAAGTGGCTTTAAAGGTGTGATGTGAACATGGCCATAGAAACATAGGAAGTCAAGGCAGACCATTGATCCACCTACCTTAGTATTGTCTACACCGATTGGCAATGACTGTCCAGGATTTTAGGCATTCCCAAGGGGTGCTAGAGGATTGAACCTTCTGCATGCAAATCGTTTATCCCTGATCTATAGCCCTTCTCCACATTGTGGCTGTGGTTTGGAGCAAATGTATTTTGTCATTTGCGTTTTGCAATTCCGTCCACATGCACTTAGACGCTCGTGTTTAAATAGCCGCCCTATTCTGTATCATTTCATTGTTGCTTAGTTTCCTGAAACCTTTGTCTTGTGTTACTTATATTTGCAGAGCCCCATCTCTGTTGGTTTGTTTTGCCATAGAAAAACCCCACCAGATTCCTGCAAAGAAATCACACAAGCGGTGCTTTTCCCCTCTGGCGGGTAAAAAGCAAGGAAGGAAAAGCTTCGCGTTCGATTTCTGGCTCTCCGGCCGCCGTTACAGGGCCAGCAGGAAAGGTGGCAAACCCTTAACTGCGGGGAATTTCTGCCACATGGAACCGTCGGTCCCTTTTGGGGAAAACCCAACATTATTTTCCCCGCCACGGAGAGCTTTCAGTCGTGTGCTTCCTAATTTGAGAACCTGCATCCCCTCTGCAGCATCTAATCATAGCTGTCAATGTTTCCCTTTTTTTAAAGGGAAATTCCCTTATTCTGAATAGGATTCCTCGCAAGAAAAGGGAAAAGTTGACAGCTATGCATCTAATTATAGCAGCCGCTGCAATTTCCTCCCTGGGCCTTATGACGTCACACTTTAGGGGTGCTTCCACTTTCTCCAAGCCTTCCTTGAACACCTCGCCTCCACTGAAGTAGCCTCAAATGCTCGCCTGGCTTTCATTTCTGCTCTTCCTCTCACCCTCTTGATTGTGCAGCGGGGCTGTCACAGGTTTGACATCTTTTGACATCCCTGGGGTGGGGGATTCTGTTTGCTTAATGTTTAGAAGTGAGCCTGCCTCAGTCACGTTTCCCCAAAGGGTAAAGGGACCCCTGACCATTAGGTCCAGTCGTGACCGACTCTGGGGTTGCAGCGCTCATCTCGCTTTATTGGCCGAGCGAGCCGGCGTACAGCTTCCGGGTCATGTGGCCAGCATGACTAAGCCGCTCCTGGCAAACCAGAGCAGCGCACGGAAATGCTGTTTACCTTCCCGCCGGAGCGGTACCTATTTATCTACTTGCACTTTGACATGCTTTCGAACTGCTAGGTGGGCAGGAGCAGGGACTGAGCAACGGGAGCTCACCCCGTCATGAGGATTCGAACCGCTGACCTTCTGATCGGCAAGTCCTAGGCTCTGTGGTTTAACCAACAGCGCCACCCGCGTCCCTTTCCCCAAATGATACAGAACTTTAAATTTCCCTCCTCCTCTTCCTATTTTTCCACATTTCAAAAAGTAAAAGCCAGGACACCCCGAAAGTTTTTGAACTTTTTTTTTAGGAAGCCCCCAAAATTGTTGAACTTTTTAAAGGAACCCCCAAAATAGTTGAGTTTTTTTAAAAGGAAAACATGAGAGCTGTTGAGCTGGGTTTTTTTTTTTTACAAAAACGCCAGAAAAATAAAATAGATTGACCAGCCTAAGATCCAGGACAGAGTGCCAACTTTTGGAAATCCCCCCCAGACATCAATTCCGCCTTTGAAATTCTGGAAATGTATGGCAACCCTAGTTTATTTATACCCTGCTCTTCTCCCCAGAATCTGGACTCGAGGAAGCTTGCAAAAATTGAAGCAAACTTGGGTAGAACACAGAATACAGACATCCTTCAAATTTTGCAGTATGGTTCTGCAACCTGGTGATGTGTACAAACTGGCATATTCTAGGGCAGGGATCAGCAAACTTTTTCAGCCAGGGACCAGTCCACTGTCGTCCAGACCTTGTGAGGAGCCGGACTATATTTTGAAAAAAAGCAACAAATTCCTATGCCCCACAAATAACCCAGAGATGCATAAAAGGACACATTCTACTCATGTAAAAACATGCTGATTCCCGGACTGTCCGCGGGCAGGATTTAGAAGGCGATTGGGCCAGATCCGGCCCCCGGGCCTTAGTTTGCCTGCCCATGTTCTAGACCAGCCTTTCTCAATCTGTGGGTCCCCAGATGTTGTTGGACTACAACTCCCATCATCCCTGAGCTCTGGCCTTACTAGCTAGGGGTGATGGGAGTTATAGTTCAACAACACCTGGGGAGCCACAGGTTGAGAAAGGCTGGTCTAGGGTGAGGTGTGCTTTTAAAAAGGCATACTTTCATATGTTGGTGAAAGTAACGTGAAAATACATTAGGAAAAATGGTTTGCAAAAACATATATGTTAGGAGAAATTCACACTTAAAATCTGATGGACTTCTGCAAGCCCTTTAAAATAATTTTTTAAGAAAACACAAAATGACGTGGAATTGTGGAGAACTGAACTTTCTGGTTGCAAAAATGTAGAAACCGAGAAACCGATGTTGAGAGGTTCACCCACCCAGATTCTCATGCTAGACCCATGACATCCAGACTTGTACCTTCAGTGCTGCAGTCTGAGTTCACCCCTGGAAACACACTCCATTGTCTCTCAAGACAGACAGGTGCCAACAACATACAACCCATCCTCATGTTGGCAGCTTTGATCCATTTTCACCTGGAAAACCTTCCCCCCCCCCCCATGCCTTTTGAATATATATTGAAGTTGATTGTAACACTTTGAGGAGAGTCTGTTGTCAAAACAGCACTTCGTTTCTTATTTGTGAAAATTGCACATCTGGGAGAACTTTTGCATCGGCTGTTACGTTTGGCAAAAGTGACGTTAAGTCAGGCTTCTTTTCTTAAGGAGCCTTCATCTCTGGGAAAACAGAAGCTTTTTGATCTACTTAATGGGGGGCTCTTGGAGAAACCTTAGCAGGTATATGCCCAAGCTTAGCTAAAAATCGCATCTTTTTTTGCAAAGACGGGGGGTCTTGCAGCGCACAGAGATTAGGAGCGGAGCAGGGGGAATGCTTCACCCGGGTTAACAAACAGGAGGATCACATGCCTGGAACAAATGGTTTGCATTTATACGGAGTCTAAACAATCTCTTTGGCTTGGTTGTTTTTATGGGCTTTGCAGCTTGAAGGCTTGGATGGGATTTCAAAAGCGAAGACAACCCAATTAACCTCATGACAACAACAAATTAAAGGAAGGAGTGTGGTTATCTACAAGATTATTCTACACTTTTATGTGTTTGCGCCCCCGCTTTAGCCCAGAGGCAGACATCTGCTTTACATGCAGAGGGTCTCGAGTTCCAGTCTTGCCTTCTCTGCTTAGCACTGGGAAAGGCCCTGGACAGCTGCTGTCATTCGGTGTACTGTAGACCAGGGGCAGGCAGATTTCAGGCTGTGGTTGCATTCCCACGACAGTTTATTCCATTTCCCTGACATTTCCCTAATGGTTATTTCCCATATTTTGTTTGAGCTCATTTTCGTGCTAATTGGTTCCAGAAACAATCCGTTTGCAAACAATCCGTTTTCTTGCAGCAGTAAAGTGACTAAATTTGGGGCGCTGTACCAGAACATAGTCTCCCATATGGTCTAGCGGTTAGGATTCCTTGTTTTCACCCAGGTGGCCTGGGTTGACTCCCGGTATGGGAAATAGGCATTAGGGACGTGGGTGGCGCTGCGGGTTAAACCACAGAGCCTAGGACTTGCCGATCAGAAGGTCGACGGTTCGAATCTCCGCAACGGGGTGAGCTCCCGTGGCTCGGTCCCTGCTCCTGCCAACCTAGAGTTCGAAAGCACGTCAAAGTGCAAGTAGATAAATAGGTACCACTCTGGCGGGAAGGTAAACAGCGTTTCCATGCGCTGCTCTGGTTCACCAGAAGTGGCTTAGTCCTGCTGGCCACATGACCTGGAAGCTGTACACCGCCTCCCTTGGCCAATAAAGCGAGATGAGCGCCGCAACCCCAGAGTCAGTCATGACTGGACCTAATGGTCAGGGGTCCCTTTACCTTTACCTTTACCAGCACATAAGGGATGTGGGTGGCGCTGTGAGTTAAACCACAGAGCCTAGGACTTGCCGATCAGAAGGTCGGTGGTTCGAATCCCCACGATGGGGTGAGCTCCTGTTGCTCAGTCCCTGCTCCTGCCAACCTAGCAGTTCAAAAGCACCTCAAAGTGCAAGTAGATAAATAGGTACTGCTCTGGTGGGAAGGTAAATGGTGTTTCTGTGCGCTGTTCTGGTTCGCCACAAGCGGCTTAGTCATGCTGGCCACATGACCTGGAAGCTGTATGCCGGCTCCCTCGGCCAGTAAAGCGAGATGAGCACCGCAACCCCAGAGTCGGTCATGACTGGACCTAATGGTCAGGGGTCCCTTTACCTTTACTTTACCAGCACATAGTACTTTATTGCCATTTTCACAGAAGGTTGCAGGTTCAATTCCTGCCTGGCAATGCCCCCTCCCTGAAACCATGGAAAGCTGCTGCCTGTCCGTGTAGACAGTACTGAGCTTAATGGACCAGTTGTCTGACCCATTAGACACCTTCCTACGTTCTGGTAAATGCATTGTTTTCAATATCAAGCACTGTTCTTTTTACAGCAAACCATGGTTTCTTGTGACACCTGAAAACAGCCTTGCTTATCTAGAACTGCCTGCCATGCTTCTCATTTGGGTTGAAGCTAAGGATCAGGTGAATCTGTCGATTTTGGTTCCTCTCTATTTTGCATTTTCCCATTTTCGCGTTCATTTCTCCGGATTGAGAATGTCTCCTGTTACATACATTTTTGTGTACAAGTTTCCCTAACATAATTTTTGCACATGATTTTGGCTGGTATAGGTGTGTTTTAATGCATACCTTTCCCTAGCCTGTGCATATCAGAACACGTTACTAGCTGTGCAAAATTCAGAGGAGCTCTAAACGGCCTCGGTCCAGTATACCTGAAGGAGCGTCTCCACCTCCATTGTTCAGCCCGGACACTGAGGTCCAGCTCCGAGGGCCTTCTGGCGGTTCCCTCCCTGCGAGAAGCCAAGTTACAGGGAACCAGGCAGAGGGCCTTCTCAGTGGTGGCACCCACCCTGTGGAACGCCCTCCCACCAGATGTCAAAGAGAACAACAACTACCAGACTTTTAGAAGACATCTGAAGGCAGCCCTGTTTAGGGAAGCTTTTAATGTTTAATAGGTTATTGTATTTTAGTGTTTTGTTGGAAGCTGCCCAGAGTGGCCGGGGAAGCCCAGCCAGATGGGCGGGGTATAAATAAATTATTATTATTATTATTATTATTATTATTATTATTATTATTATTATTATTAATAATAATAATTTCAAGGGGTGGCTGGGTTTCAATTTGTGTCTCGTTCTGGAAAGTGCAAATGAAGCTGGTTCTCTGTTCAATGCAGACTGAACCGCATTTCTCCCCTGTCCCCTCCTTGAAGGATTATGTCCAAAATAGGTTGCAGAAATAGCTTTAGCAGCCTATCTACAGCCAATAAATAAACTGTGCTTCTTGTCTTCAAAGCAGACCAGCGAGCATTGCGATGGGAAGCCGAAATCCTGTTTTGATGTCCAATTTCCCAGGCTGACTGTGCTTATTTTGAGAGACGTTTGCTGTTCTCAGATCTTGCAATTCCAAAAGGGATGTGTGTGTTTACTTTTCTCTCTTAATGCACATGCAAGCCTATTGGGCTTCCATGTCTGGGATGTTAATTTCATTTTTTGGTTCTAATGATTCATTTCATGGGCTTCATGCATGAAGGAAGACTCCAAAAAGACAACTCCTGGTTCTTGGATTGCCCTCTCCATTTTAACTAACTGTTGGTGTGTTCACATTCCTATTTACTGTGCAGTCACTAGGTTTCCAGTGCTGGTTTTAAATCTTTGCTCACATGACGTTCTCAAAGATGCATATAGAATCATAGAATCATAGAGTTGGAAGAGACCACAAGGGCCATCGAGTCCAACCCCCTGCCAAGCAGGAAACACCATCAGAGCACTCCTGACATATGGTTGTCAAGCCTCTGCTTAAAGACCTCCAAAGAAGGAGACTCCACCACACTCCTTGACAGCAAATTCCACTGTCTAACAGCTCTTACTGTCAGGAAGTTCTTCCTAATGTTTAGGTGGAATCTTTTTTCTTGTAGTTTGGAACCATTGCTCCGTGTCCGCTTCTCTGGAGCAGCAGAAAACAACCTTTCTCCCTCCTCTATGTGACATCCTTTTATATATTTGAACATGGCTATCATATCACCCCTTAACCTCCTCTTCTCCAGGCTAAACATGCCCAGCTCCCTTAGCCGTTCCTCATAAGGCATCGTTTCCAGGCCTTTGACCATTTTGGTTGCCCTCCTCTGGACACGTTCCAGTTTGTCAGTGTCCTTCTTGAACTGTGGTGCCCAGAACTGGACACAGTAGAATCATAGAATCACAGAGTTGAAAGGTACCTCAAGGGTCATCTAGTCCAACCCCCTGCAATGCTGGAAACTCAGGTGAAGCATCCATGACAGATGGTCATCTAACCTCTGCTTAAAAACCTCCAAGGAAGGAAGGTCGACAACTTCTTGTGGGCGTCTGTTCCACTGCTGAACAGCTCTTACTGTCAGAAAGTTCTTCCAAATGTTTAGTCAGAATCTCCTTTCTTGCAACTTGAAGCCATTTGTTCGAATCCTGCCCTCCAGAGCAGGAGAAAACAAGCATACTCCCTCCTCCATGGGACAGCTCTTAAGATATTTGAAGATGGCTATCATATCTCCGACAAACCTAGACAGCATCTTAAAAAGCAGAGACATCGCCTTGCCAACAAAGGCCTGTATAGTCAAAGCTATGGTTTTCCCAGTAGTGATGTATGGAAGTGAGAGCTGGACCATAAAGAAGGCTGATTGCCAAAGAATTGATGCTTTTGAATTATGATGCTGGAGGAGACTCTGGAGAGTCCCATGGACTTCAAGAAGATCAAACGTATCCATTCTTAAGGAAATCAGCCCTGAGTGCTCACTGGAAGGACAGATCCTGAAGCTGAGGCTCCAATACTTTGGCCACCTCATGAGAAGAGAAGACCCTGATTTTGGGAAAGATGGAGGGCACAAGGAAAAGGGGACGACAGAGAACAAGATGGTGGGACAGTGTTCTCTAAGCTACCAGCATGAGTTTGACCAAACTGTGGGAGGCAGTGGAAGACAGGAGTACCTGGCGTGCTCTGGTCCAGGGGGTCACGAAGAGTCGGACACGACTAAATGACTAAACAACAACAACAATCATATCTCCTCTCAGTCTCTTTTCCAGGCTAAACATACGCAGCTCCTTCAACCGTTCCTCATCAGGCTTGGTTTCCAGACCTTTAACCATTGTGGTCGCCCTCCTCTGCACACCTTCCAGCTTGCCAACATCCATCTTGAATTGTGGTGCCCAGAATTGGACACAGGACTCCAGGTGTGGTCTGACCAAGGCAAAATAGAGTAGGACTATGACTTCCCTTGATCAGGACACTAGACTTCTGTTGATGCAGCCTACAATAGCATTAGCCTTTTTTGCTGCTGCATCATACTGTTTTGATGTTAAGCTTGTGCTCCACCAAGACCTCTAGATCCTTTTCACATGCACTGCTAGCAAGCCAGGTGTCCCCCATCCTATATTTGTGCCTCTGGTTCTTCCAGCCTAAGTGCAGAACCTTCCATTTGTCCCTATTGAACTTCATTTTGTTAGCTTGCGCCCAGTTCTCCAATCTGTTCAGATCATTCTGAATTCTGACTGTGTCTTCTGTGACATTAGCTACTTCTCCCTGTTTTGTGTCACCTGCAAATTTGATGAGCATCCCCTCAATTCCTTCATCCAAGTCATTTATAAAGACACTGAACAACAACAGGCCTAGGTCAGAACCCTGTGGCACCCCACTTATCACTTTTTCCCAGGATAACGAGGAACCATTAATGAGTACTCTTTGGGTTCAGTCACTCAACCAGCTACAAATCCACCGAAATTATCGGTGTGTAAATATTTTTAATAGATTGATTGATTTCAGAGGAACCCATGGCGTTTGCATTGTCACGTGAAGTTGGTGCTTGGATTCGCTTTTGGCTGTTACAAAACGTGGACACAACCCCACCCCCCCAAAGACCATCCAAGTGATTTCTTGATCCTGATAGATGACAGAAAAGCAGATTTTCCTGCTCTTGCTGAAAAGCGAATTGTGGGTAAGCTAAATAGAGGCAGATGGCTGCATTTGATGCACGGAGGCTGCGCTTAGCTGTTGCACCTGATGCAGGTTGCAAATGTCCCAGCTGGACTGTACAAATAGGTGTGTGGGTGTGGGTGTATATATATATATATATATATATATGCAGGTTTTGGTGTCCTCGGGTGTCTTCCCGTGTAAAAGTTGGGGTGTCTAGGCGACGTTTCGACGAGGTCTCACTCGTCATCTTCAGGCTGGTGCTTTCGGCTTCTTGTTACTGGAACAGAGCAGGATCTCAGTGTTTGAGTTCCTATAAATACTGTAGAGGGGGTGTGGTGTATAGCCTCCAATGTTCTGGGCAGAGAGGAAGTTCCCAGGCTAGTGTGCCTTTTTTTTTTTTTTGTTTTTTGTTCCTTAATTACTTGAGAGATATCTTGAGTGATTTCTTGAGTGATATCCTGAGTACCACTTAGGTGGGTCATTAGGTGTGGATTAGTTGTTAAAGTCTTTGTGTCTTGACCTCTTGAACTTTGTGAAGAGTTTTCCTGAGAAGATGGCTGTACTGTACTTAGTTGTGCTCTGGCTTGGTACAGTTGTGCTCTGGCTTGGTACAGTTTGGCTCTGGCTTGGTACAACTAAGTACAGTACAGCCATCTTCTCAGGAAAACTCTTCACAAAGTTCAAGAGGTCAAGACACAAAGACTTTAACAACTAATCCACACCTAATGACCCACCTAAGTGGTACTCAGGATATCACTCAAGAAATCACTCAAGATATCTCTCAAGTAATTAAGGAACAAAAAAAAAAAAAAAAAAAGGCACACTAGCCTGGGAACTTCCTCTCTGCCCAGAACATTGGAGGCTATACACCACACCCCCTCTACAGTATTTATAGGAACTCAAACACTGAGATCCTGCTCTGTTCCAGTAACAAGAAGCCGAAAGCACCAGCCTGAAGATGACGAGTGAGACCTCGTCGAAACGTCGCCTAGACACCCCAACTTTTACACGGGAAGACACCCGAGGACACCAAAACCTGCATTCCTGTACCCGTGAAAATCTACGAAAGCAAATATATATATATATATATATATATATATATATATATATATATATATATTTGATGGGGTCACCCCACAGCATTGCTGTAACATTTAAAGGCCCATCTCCACCAATGTTTGGTTGAAGCAGATGGAGCAACAACCCAAAGGTTGCAACGTTCAGGATGTTTTTGTGGCATGATACAAGTTTATAAAATTCTGCATGGCATGGAGAAAGTGGAGAGATAAAAGTCTGTCCCCACCCCATAACACTCATCTCCTCCATGCATTTGTCTCATATCCTTCCAAAACCATCTAGGTTGGTGGCCGGCGCTGCCTCCTGTGGCGGTGAGTTCCATAGATTAACACCACACTGTGTGAAGGATTGCTTTCCTTTATCTGACCTGAACATAGCTGTCAACTTACCGATTTGAAAATAAGGGACCAGCAGCCTCGAAAATAAGGGATCAGCAGCCAAAATAAGGAATTTTCCCAGCACAGGTATGTTCAACTTCTGAGCCCCTCCGAGCCAAAGGCAGAAAGCCCAGCCAGCAGCCAAACGAAGCCTCAAGCGGTGGTTCCCACAGCGCAGCAACCCGGCAAAGGGGATGCAGCAAGAAAAACTACCGTCACCTCTCCGCTGGGAAGCGCTGAGCAAAGGCGAGTCCCCAGGCAACACAGCCGATTTGATCAGCACAAGACATGCCAGCTCCACCCCCCAGTCGTTCTTAGACTCCTTATTGGGTGAGCAACGCAGCCAAGCAACACAGTTGGAGCCTCCCTCCTCCCTGGCTGGCAGGGAGGGAGGGAGAGGAGCTGCTTCCTTTGAAACCCAGGAAATTTAAGGGACATCCATCAATAAGGGACAGCAGCAGGACACAGCGCTGGGATAAGGGAGTTTCCCGCCAAATAAGGGACGCTTGACAGCTATGGACCTGAATCTTGCAATGTTCCGCTTTGTGAGAGGTCAACGAGTTCTAGCGTCAAGAGAGGAGGAGGAATTTTATGGGCTTGTATCATGTTGCCTCTTAGTTGCTTTTTGGCTGGAGTGACCGCACTTTCTCTGAGTCCTCCTCAGCCTTTCCCTGTCCCTGCTTTCTCGCTGAGTCGTCTGCTGACTCACGCAATCTGCTCCCGAGTACCATCTTTTTCCATTACCAGAACCAGATGTGCCCCAACAGGATGTGAGCTGTGCCTCTCTCTCTATTGCTCGCTGACGAGTTTTGCCAATGGAGAAGAGCCTCTTGCCCGGCCCTGAAGGGGTCTGCCTTTTCTGGAAAGCGCAGTGGCGTAGCGTGGGGGTGCAGGGGGGCCGGCCGCACCGGGCGCAACATCGGGGGGAGGGCGCGCTCGCTGCCTCCGGAGTCGCCGAAGAGCCTCGGGCGCAGGCTGTAGCAGAGCCCCATGTCTTGCGGAACTGACGAGCTGTGCACGCATCCGGGCTGAAGGCGTCCGGCAGGCAGCGGCTCTCAGCGCTCGCCGCGGTCCCCGCGCGTCAGGGCCGCGGAGGGCGCGCCAGGCAGCCCCTCCTCACAGCCCCCCGCCACCGCCGCTGCTGCAGCTGCTGGGCCATGTTGCATTTTCCTCGCCTCTCTGCCCTCCTCCTCCTCCGGGCAAGCGGCGTCGTTTGGGCAGCAGCGCCAGCGGCAACTCGCCTCAGATCACCTGACACGGACCCCCCGCTGCCGCCGTGGCTACCTTACCGTAAATACCCCGGCCCAGGCAGCAGCAAGAAGAAGCTGGCAGCGGCGGCAGGTTAGGGGTTAGGGGCGCAAATTACTTGCCTTGCCCCGGGTGCTGACAACCCACGCTACGCTGCTGGGAAAGCGGAAGGATTTGCGCAGAACGATGGTTTGCTTTAACAACGTGTCCCTTTCCGATGAGGTTGGGATGCTGTCTGAGATTCTTTTTTTCACTTTTCCAAATCCTTTGTTTTATTCACATAATATACATTCTTTACGGGACGCGGGTGGCACTGTGGGTTAAATCACAGAGCCTAGGACTTGCCGATCAGAAGGTTAGTGGTTCGAATCCCCGCGACGGTGTGAGCTCCCGTTGCTCGGTCCCTGCTCCTGCCAACCTAGCAGTTCGAAAGCACGTCAAAGTGCAAGTAGATAAATAGGTACCACTCTGGCGGGAAGGTAAACGGCGTTTCCATGCGCTGCTCTGGTTCGCCAGAAGCGGCTTAGTCATGCTGGCCACATGACCCGGAAGCTGTACGCCGGCTCCCTCGGCCAATAAAGCAAGATGAGCGCCGCAACCCCAGAGTCGGCCACGACTGGACCTAATGGTCAGGGGTCCCTTTACCTTTATACATTCTTTACAACAAACAACTCCAAAATAACCAGACAGCTCCAAAATAAAATCATATGTAACAAAACGACAAGTCTCATGTTTTCATTTACACTGATCTCCTCCCCGATACCTTTACTTGATATTTCTTGCTGTTTTTTCTGTTTTCCTTATAGAATCTTTATGGAAATTTAAATCTCTTAAAACCTATACCATTCTTTAACGATTCCAGTTAATCCCTTCACCTCCCTCCCCCATAACCCAATACTTCCCCCCAGTGTGTGATCTTCTTTACCTGCTATTATTTTTGTTATTTTTGCGTTATTCACTTTATTTGTTAATATATTATTATCCTATCTCCTTGCGCCTTTTAAACTTTTCAATATAAATTTTTAAGGTCCAGCACTGGCCTTTTTCATGTATTCCTTAATGCATCCCCACTCTTTATTAATTTTTCAATTATAGTAGCCTCTAATTGATGCTGTTGATTTTGCCATCTCTGCGAATTCAAGAAATTTGGTTCTCCATTCTATTAATTCTGGTATTTTAACAGTTTTCCAATTTTTTGCCTCCATGATTCTGCCTGCCACGGTTGCATAAAGGAATACATTCCTTTTTTCCCTTAGGGTTTAGTATCGAGTGACATCCCTAAGGATGCTGTGTGAGATCTTATCTCTCGTTTCCTACAAACTCGCTCGCCCCCCTTGGGAAAACACTGCAAGAATCTGCTCTCTCTTTGGCAGGGTTTTGTAATATATCCATTTATCCTTTTTCCTGGGCCTACAAGAGAGGTGAGGCATGCACAGATCCTGGTTACTGAGCTCCCCTGCGAGCTCAAACAGCAGACTAAACCAGGCATAGGCAAACTCGGCCCTCCAGATGTTTTGAGATTACAATTCCCATCATCCCTGACCACTGGTCCTGTTAGCTAGAGATGATGGGAATTGTAGTCCCCAAATATCTGGAAGGCCGAGTTTGCCTATGCCTGGACTAAACTGTTCTCAGCCATTGCATTGGGACTGAGGACCAGTTCATGCCGTTGGACTCACAGGACTTAGATGATGGTGTGACCCCTTTAAGAGTCGGCAGGATCCGGCCAATGGCCCATCTAGTCCAGCATCACAGTAGCCAACCTGATGCTTGTAGGAACCCTGCAAGCAGGACCTGAGCTCAACACTATTTTCCCCTCCTGAAATTTCAACTTTCGCTGAGATCCCTGCATTGCAGGGTGTTGGACCTAGATGACTGTATGGAACTGGCGGAAATGACTGGCAGAATCCGAGACCAGGGAGAAGAGTTGGTGGAAGACGATTGGAAGAAATTTAAATTTATCTACAGAAACATTGTAAAATTAAGGAATGTTAGAAGGATGTTGGAATGAAGTAATGTGGTTTTAGCAGAAATGATATAAAGGATTAAGTTAAAATGGATTGTTAATTGGTGAAAGAAGAGAATGTAAAATTATAGTATACAGTGGTGCCTCGCAAGACGAAATTAATCCGTTCCATGAGGCTCTTCGTCTAGCGGTTTTTTCGTCTTGCGAAGCAAGCCCATTGACAGCTTAGCGGATTAGCGCTATTAGCGGTTTAGCGGCTTTTAGCGGATCAGCTCATAAGCGGCTTAGCGGCTTAGGAAAAGGGGGGGAAGGGGGGGGAAACCGCAGGAACTCACAAGACATTTCGTCTTGCGACGCAAGCCCATAGGGAAATTCATTTTGCGAAGCGCCTCCAAAACGGAAAACCCTTTCGTCTAGCGGGTTTTCCGTCTTGCGAGGCGTTCGTCTTGCGGGGCACCACTGTATTAAGATAAATCATTAGGATAAAAACAAAGATGGAAAGGATTTGCTGAAATATCTAATTGAATTAGAATACAAAAAAGGGAGGTGTGAGGAGGTCAAGGAAATAAGCAAAGTAAAGAAAGTTATGTAAAGGATTGATTGTTTTTGTTTTGTTTTTTTAATTATCTGCATCTTTTTTTTCGTGTTTTTTTGTTCTTGTATTGTTCTGTATTTTTATTTTTTTTCTGTTTAAATTGATATGTTCTTTATTTTTTCTTTTTGTAACCTTTAGAATCTCAATAAAAATCTATTGGAAAAAAAGGACTAGATAACTGTATGGGTCCCTTCCAACTCTGTGATTCTGTGATCTCCCAAATGGCAGCCGCTCCCCTCCAGGGAAGAAGGGAGTGAAGATCTACACTAGGAACGAGGGGAAAAGAAGATCAACATTGGGATCTGTTGCTCCAGGAAATCCCGCTGTCCGAGGAAGCTGACTCCCCTTGATCATTTGAATGGACTGGCCCAGTCTACAATGTCTCTTTTGAGGTGCAGGGATCAGAACCCTACATTTTATTCCAAGTGTGCTCGCACCATAGATTTCCCATACTTTTCTGTCTATAGGACGCCCCCATGTATAAAAGGTAAAGGGACCCCTGGCCATTAGGTCCAGTCATGGCCGACTCTGGGGTTGTGGCGCTCATCTCGCTTTACTGGCCAAGGGAGCCAGCGTACAGCTTCGAGGTCACGTGGCCAGCATGACTAACCAGAGCAGCACACAGAAATGCCCTTTACCTCCCCACTGGAGCGGTACCTATTTATCTACTTGCACTTTGAGGTGCTTTCGAGCTGCTAGGTTGGCAGGAGCAGGGACTGAGCAACGGGAGCGCACCCCGTTGCGGGGATTCGAACTGCCGACCATCTGATCGGCAAGCCCTAGGCTCTGTGGTTTAACCCACAGCGCCACCCGCATCCCTTCCCCCATGTATAAGATGACCCCTATTTTGGGGGGGGGGTCTCAAAATTTAGAAAATAGGGGGGATTGAGCTTTGGGGGAGGGTTATTTAGGGCGAATGCCGAAAATCGCTCACCTGCCAGAACGCAGTACACAACGCGTCGCTTACAATTGTCGCTTACAATCTCGGGCTCGGGCTTCGTTCCTGCGGGTGAGCGATTTTCAGCATCCCTCTCCCGACAATCAAGCGGCAAATCACTGCTTACAATCTCGGGCTCGCGCCAAAAAAAACCTATCCACCCGTCCCCCCTCAGCGCCTCCCGTGTAAAAGATGACCCTAAATTTTGAACCTAATTTTTGGGTCAAAAAACTCATCTTATACACAGAAAAATACGGTATATTTATATTATAGGTATTGGCTGTTTTGTTTTCAGTCCTTTTCCCACTTGTCCCTGCCACACACTGAGTCGACATTTTCAGTAGCATCTGCTTTGCCTCCTAAATAGTTTTGGTTCAATCCTGGACCAGGAAAAGCTGGGAATGTCTCCGTCCTGAAACACGGGAGAAGCTCTGCCACTACCAATCAGTGTAGTTTTGTAAACAAAAATTGCCCTTTTCCCTTATGGGGCATCCAAGAGCCCATATAGAGTCCTTACATAGGTTCCCTGTTGGTAGGAGGGACTAACAGAGACCAACCAGAGAATACTGAGAAGCAAAGCAGCTAGTAAGCCTGATCTTTATTGATCTGTTGCAACAGGGTGCTCCCCTCACATGCAGGAGGGAGGAGGGACCCAGAAAAATGGCGTGCAAGGCCTTATAAATTGCCACCCTGTAGATCAAGACAACCCCCAGAAACATCATACATACATCACAGAAGAGGTGTAACCTAAGACCACTCCTCAGATACATCACACCTACATCACAGAAAAGGCCGTCTAAAACAGAAATTTGAATATTTGTTTTTCTGCTGTTGTTGTTTATCTCCTGTCTGGCAGGTTACTTGATTGGATTGCCTGGGGAGCCTGGCCAGTCTTTTGTGGTGATAAATACTTAGTTCCTGGGCTAGGTCACAGGCTCACACCCTATTCAAACACAGACATACCCTTAAGACAGGATTTGTGAAGGAAAAGACAATGGGGAGGCTTTTCCAGTTTGACCTTGCAGAGAAAACATTTGGGCAGTTTAGGAATCAAAATGGTTCCAGGTTGGTCCACCTGTGCTGATCTTATGTACGTGCTTGGTTGGTACGCTTATGAACATTACCATATATCTAAGACCTCAAAATTCCTATCACAGGAGGAAGCACTGGTCTAAGTGGGAAAATTGTCAGACTCCATGGAAGGCAGGCAGGCATCCGAGGTATCTTTCCTGGTTTTCCTGTTAAAGATGCTCGGGACTGCGGCTTTTAAAATCCTGCGATTACATGCCAATGTATCTCAAAGAGGTACGTCTCAGATTTGATGCAACTGACAATAAATCTCTTGTTCATTTTTCCAAGCAACACCTCGGAGCTGAGTGTCTGCTGGAATTCCTTGAATTCTGACCGGCTTAAAAGCGAGAAGGAAAATGCCCAGGGGTTAGACCACCGGTCACTTCTCAAGCACTCTGTAAATCATCCCTCAGACTTGCTTGTGCATTCCTGTAAGCAAAGCAGGGTCTCTCCTTCCAAGAAAAAAACACTTAAGGAGCAACTGGAAAAAATCGTGGCTCCCCGCTAATCGCTTTTGGGAAAGATAAGGCCGGTTTTTATCTTTTGGAGCACGCTAACAGATAAAAGTATTACAGGATTTGTTGTGCTC
>NC_138508.1:10065251-10196974 GCF_964252035.2 Podarcis erhardii
GAGGAATTAAAGAACCTTTTAACGAGGGTGAAGGAGGAGAGCGCAAAATATGGTCTGAAGCTCAACATCAAAAAAACGAAGATCATGGCCACTGGGCCCATCACCTCCTGGCAAATAGAAGGGGAAGAAATGGAGGCAGTGAGAGATTTTACTTTCTTGGGCTCCATGATCACTGCAGAAGGTGACAGCAGTCATGAAATTAAAAGACGCCTGCTTCTTGGGAGAAAAGCGATGACAAGCCTAGACAGCGTCTTAAAAAGCAGAGACATCACCTTGCCAACAAAGATCCGTATAGTAAGAGCTATGGTTTTCCCAGTAGTGATGTATTGGAAGTGAGAGCTGGACCATAAAGAAGGCTGGATCCCAAAGAATTAATGCTTTTGAATTATGGTGCTGGAGAAGACTTTTCAGAGTTCCATGGACTGCAAGAAGATCAAACCGATCCATTCTGAAGGAAATCAGCCCTGAGTGCTCACTGGAAGGACAGATCGTGAAGCTGAGGCTCCAATACTTTGGCCACCTCATGAGAAGAGAAGAATCCCTGGAACAGACCCTGATGTTGGGAAAGATGGAGGGCACAAGGAGAAGGGGACGACAGAGGACGAGATGGTTGGACAGTGTTCTCGAAGCTACCAGCATGAGTTTGACCAAACTGCGGTAGGCAGTGGAAGACAGGAGTGCCGGGTGTGCTCTGGTCCAGGGGGTCACGAAGAGTCGAATACGACCAAACAACTAAACAACAACAACAAGGTGCTACTGGACAAATTTTTAATTTATTTCCTGTGCACAGAAAAGTAGCAAGTCAGGGAAGAATGCAGCCTAGCTTTCTTCCCACTGGGCTTATCTTCTACATAGGGAAACACAGCAGAGAATTCCGGTTTCCAAAAACGCCTTCACCCACAGCCTCCCTGTTCGAAACCTGCGAACACCACAGAGGCCTGGATCCTGTTATTTTTCTGTAGCTGAGCATCTTAATCCCCAGGAATCTGGAGAGTTATAAACTCTCTGAGGGGGGTGGAGAACCTCTCTGCTTGGGATATTTTGCCATGATTCACAGCCTTATAAAACTTTGCGGAATTTGTGATTAACATAACGTTAAGACCAAAGAACCACATCGCACACACGCAAGGTCCACGTGCGACTCACACTTTCCTCATTTTCTCTTTTTCCTTTCGGGGTAAAATAGTGAATCAGACGTGGCCCCGATTGGTTAAACACTCTCCGTCTTACTAAACCACCACAGCCATGTCCAGCTTTAAACAGCTTTATCGCTCTCTTGAGATAACTGGAGATAGATAGGCCTCTCTCTCTGTTTGTGTTGCAAACAGCTCCTTTTTTTCCAGTGGGTTTGTCTAGCCGTTTATCTCCCGCTCCCAGCACACAGCATCACAGGTGACCCAGAGGTGGTTCTGATGGAGAGAAACTGGAACACCAACCTGTACGAGATAATTCCTGCCGGTAGTTGCTGGCAAGCTCTCCGGTTAAAAAGTGGCTTTATTTATTTTATTTATTTTGCCATTTGGAAGTACAGTGGTACCTCAGGCTAAGTACTTAATTCGTTCTGGAGGTCCATTCTTATCCTGAAAATTGTTCTTAACCTGAAGCACCACTTAAGCTAATGGGCTTCCCACAGCCACCACGCCGCCAGAACACAATTTCTGTTCTCATCCTGAAGCAAAGTTCTTAATCTGAGGTAATATTTCTGGGTTAGCGGAGTCTGTAACCTTAAGCGTCTGTAACCTGAAGCATATGTAACCCGAGGTACCACTGTACCTTCTCGGGGTTTTGAGATGCATTTCTGACAACTTGGCATGTAATAATTGATAGGTATCCAAATTGAGGTCTAAAAAGAGACTGGGTACAGAGGTAAGGACACCTTTTAGCCCCAAAGGGTGTGTTCCTTGTTGCCAACCCTCTGAAGGCCAAATGCCAGAGATAGCTTGACCTCGAGAGATGGAAAGGACCAAATTTGCCAGTGAGCAGGGTCTCCCTCTTTCCCATGGACAGCAGGCATAATTCCTCCTACTGCCTTAATAGGCTCCCAGTACGTTTCCGAGCACAATTCAAAGTGTTGGCGTTGACCTATAAAGCCCTAAATGGCCTCAGCCCAGTAGACCAGAAGGAGCGTCTCCACCCCCATCGTTCAGTCCGGACACTGAGGTCCAGCTCCGAGGGCCTTCTGGCGGTTCCCTCACTGCGAGAGGCCAAGTTACAGGGAACCAGGCAGAGGGCCTGCTCGGTGGTGGTGCCCGCCCTGTGGAACGCCCTCCCACCAGATGTCAAAGGACATAAACAAGTATCTGACTTTTAGAAGACATCTGAAGGCAGCCCTCCTTCATGGATCACTGCCTTGTTGTGGCGAAGGGGCTTGAATGTCAGAGAAGCTATGAGCTATGCCATGCAGGGCCACCCAAGACGGACAGGTCATAGTGGAGAGTTTTGACTAAACGTGATCCACCTGGAGCAGGAACCAGCAAGCCACTCCAGTATCCCTGTCAAGAAAACACCATGGACAACAGATATGGTTTTCCCAGTAGTGATGTATGGAAGTGAGAGCTGGACCATAAAGAAGGCTGATGGCCGAAGAATTAAATGCTTTTGAATTATGGTGCTGGAGGAGACTCTTGAGAGTCCCATGGACTGCAAGATCAAACCTCTCCATTCTGAAGGAAATCAGCCCTGAGTGCTCACTGGAAGGACAGATCCTGAAGCTGAGGCTCCAGTACTTTGGCCACCTCATGAGAAGAGAAGACTCCCTGGAAAAGACCCTGATGTTGGGAAAGATGGAGGGCACAAGAAGAAGGGGACGACAGAGGACGAGATGGTGGGACAGTGTTCTCGAAGCTACCAATGTGAGTTTGACCAAACTGTGGGAGGCAGTGGAAGACAGGAGTGCCTGGCGTGCTCTGGTCCAGGGGGTCATGAAGAGTCGGACATGACTAAACGGCTAAACAACAGCAAAGAAGCAGCCCTGTTTAGGGAATTTTTAAATGTTTGATGTCTTATCGTGTTTTTAATATTCTGTTGGGAGCCGCCCAGATTGGCTGGGGAAACCCACCCAGATGAGTGGGGTATTAATAATAATAATAATAATAATAATAATAATAATAATAATAATAACAATAATAATTTGCCTTTCTTTCAGGAATAAAGGTGTGTGTGTGTGTGTGTGTATCTCCTGTTAATCTACTATAAATCTTCCACATTTGCTTGGTCATTTGAGTTCAGCCTAAAATGCTGTTATTCCAAGAGCTGTACAGTGGTACCTCGGGTTACATACACTTCAGGTTACAGATGCTTCAGGTTACAGACTCCGCTAACCCAGAAATAGTACCTCAGGTTAAGAACTTTGCTTCAGGATGAGACCAGAATTCGCGCGGTGGCGGCAGCGGGAGGCCCCATTAGCTAAAGTGGTGCTTCAGGTTAAGAACAGTTTCAGGTTAAGAACGGACCTCCAGAACAAATTAAGTACTTAACCCGAGGTACCACTGTAATCCAAATGTGCAGATTGCTCAGACTGTTGGCAAGGGCTCAGGATACCCATGTGTATTGGCCTATTTATCTACTTGCACTTTGACGTGCTTTCGAACTGCTAGGTTGGCAGGAGCAGGGACCGAGCAAGGCGAGCTCACCCCGTTGCGGGGATTCGAACCGCTGACCTTCTGATCGGCAAGCCCTAGGCTCTGTGGTTTAACCCACAGCGCCACCCGCGTCCCCGGAGTCTGCTTAGGTGGCATCAAAATGCCACATGCCCAGCTACAGCCTCTCCAGCACCCACGCTGTGCAACATGCTCTGGCTTGAATTAGCTTGGTGCCCTCCTAACTGCTTCCAGGAACGCTCAGACTTCCTGTCTGGCACGGTGGCTGTTCCAGCCCAGCAGCCCAACCCGGCTTTCACATTTTCTGAAGCCAGTGTCAACAGCCTCCAGAGGCACCCCCATAGCTGCCTCAACCCCACTGTGACCCAGGGAAAGGCAGCGTCGATTTAGGATGACCTCGTCTCGTAAAAGGCTGCTGGCTAGCCAGGGTCTGACTCGCACGGAGAGAGCCCGGATGCTAGGGAGCGAAACCGAGGCGGGAGTAGCTCTGCTGCAATATCACGGCCTTATTCAGTTCTTTCCTCCCTAATTATGTATTCAGACTTGCAATACGAAGCAGGAAGTGAGCTAATTCAAGCACTTAATCTGATTGCAAACAGACCTTTCCCCAATAAGATTCGGTGACGGAAAGTCCAGATTCCTTCCAGGCCGCTGCTGATCATTGATGAATGATTCTTAGTCCCATCCAAGAAGCCGTTTTCCTGTGATTATATTTAAGGGAAGGAGAGAGAGGGAGAGCTTCTTTCCTGCTCTGTATGCCTCCAAATTGCCTGTTCTGTTCCTAGATTCGCCTTATGAGGGATGTCTTAGCTACTGCAGGCTCAGGATCGCAATACCTCAAGGACCGCCTCTTTCCATATGAACCTACCCAGACCCTGAAATCATCTTCTGAAGCCTCCTTTGTGTGCCACTTCCCCGAGAGGTCCAGAGGGTGGCAACACGAGAACGGGGCCTTCTCTGCAGTGGCTCCCCATCTGTGGAATGCTCTCCCCAGGAACGTTTGCCTGGTGCCTTCATTATACACCTTTAGGCGCCAGGCAAAAACGTTTCTCTTTAACCAGGCCTTGGGCTGATGGACATCCAATGCCCTTTTAAAATGTGTTGGGGAGAGGGGGGCTTTAGGGGGGTTGTTTTTGTTTATATTTTTAGTATGTATTTTGATATTGGGATTTTATGCTGTGAGCTGTCTGGAGACCTGTAGGTATGGGGCAATATACAAATTTAATAATACAGTGGTGCCTCGCAAGACGAAATTAATCCGTTCCACGAGTCTCTTCGTCTTGCGGTTTTTTCGTCTTGCGAAGCACGGCTATTAGCAGCTTAGCGGATTAGTGGCTATTAGCGGCTTAGTGGCTTAGAAAAAGGAGGGAAAAGGGAAAAAACTCGCAAGAACTCGCAAGACGTTTCGTCTTGCGAAGCAAGCCCATAGGGAAATTCGTCTTGCGAAGCACCTCAAAAGATGGAAAACTCTTTCATCTAGCGCATTTTTCGTCTTGCGAGGCATTCGTCTTGCGGGGCACCACTGTAAGAAGAAGAAGAGGAAGAGGAAGAGGAAGAGGAAGAGGAAGAGGAAGAGGAAGAGGAAGAGGAAGAAGAAGAAGAAGAAGAAGAAGAAGAAGAAGAAGTAGTATTATTGATACCCCGCCCATCTGGCAGGGTTTCCCCAACAGATATTCCAACAGAATATTAAAAACATGATAAAACATCAAGCATTTAACACTTCCCTATACGGGGCAGCCTTCAGATATCATCTAAAAGTCAAATAGTTGTTTATGTCCTTTGCATCTGATGGATGTCAAGGAAATTTTAGTCAGTGTATAGAATTTGTATACTCATAACTGTCAGTAAAGTTAGCCTATTCAATTACTCTGTTCTTAAGACTAGTAAAGGTAAAGGGACCCCTGACCATTAGGTCCAGTCATGGCCGACTCTGGGGTTGCGGCGCTCATCTCGCTTTACTGGCCGAGGGAGCCAGCGTACAGCTTCCGGGTCATGTGGCCAGCATGACTAAGCCGCTTCTGGCGAACGACAGCAGCACATGGAAACGCCATTTACCTTCCCACTGGAGCGGTACCTATTTATCTACTCGCACTTTGACGTGCTTTTGAACTGCTAGGTTGGCAGGAGAAGGGACCAAGCAAAGGGAGCTCACCCCGTTGCGGGGATTCGAACCGCCGACCTTCTGATCGGCAAGTCCTAGGCTCTGTGGTTTAACACCACCCGCATCCCATTCTTAAGACTAG
Source organism: Podarcis erhardii (assembly GCF_964252035.2). Lineage (NCBI taxonomy): Eukaryota > Metazoa > Chordata > Lepidosauria > Squamata > Lacertidae > Podarcis > Podarcis erhardii. Next base: position 10,071,094 of record NC_138508.1, read on the forward strand.
GGCTGAACTAATTGGCAAACCTATAGCTAAACTGCAATGTTTCAACCTGCAAATGGCTGAATTCTCATAATAATAATAATAATAATAATAATAATAATAATAATAATATTCTACAAGGTGTAGCACTGGCCCCTAACTTGGACTGAGGATTCATGGAGGATACTGCGATCATTGGATACTAGTCAGGATGGCGAAGTCAACCCTCCACTGTTGGAGGCAGGCTACCTGTGAACAACTGTAGGAGGAGAGAGGGCCATTCAACTCAGGTCCTGCTTGGCTCCATGATCACAGCATGAGTTTGCTCTTAGTATATTAAGAATGCATCCGCCACCAAGACAACAACCCTCCATCTCAGCTATATCTTGAGAACCCAGAGAGGAAGCTGAATGCCAGAGAATGATCCCTCTTGCAAATAACACCCTTTAAGCTAGGACCATGCCAAAAAATTTCCCCTACACTATCCAATTATCAAAGGTGGTGGTGGTGGGGAGATTTTAGGGAAGATCTTTTGGGTGGGTTTGTGTTTGTGTGCATACCTTAATATTCAGGTATTTGAGGGGTGTTTGTGAGTAGAGACGGTGGAGAAATTCCTTTCTGTTCACATTTAACGGCAAACTGATCTGACCTGCCCTTTCCTAAGGAAACACGTGAAATTAGAAGCACAGCCATCCTTAGATATTCGTACTTCTCTGAATTTTGTGGTGCAATGTTCTCCAGCCGAGTTATTACAATACACATATCCTAGAGTAAACGGTGCCTAAACATGCACATAGGACTAAAAAGTGCATGCAAAGATTGAGTTACGTTTGGGGGAATTGCTCTGCAAAAATGTGTATATTATGCAATTGTGTATAAGGTAAAGGGTAAAGGGACCCTGACCATTAGGTCCAATCGTGGCCGACTCTGGGGTTGTGACGCTCATCTCGCTTTATTGGCCAAGGGAGCTGGCGTACAGCTTCTGGGTCATGTGGCCAGCATGACTAAGCCGCTTCTGGCGAACCAGAGCAGCGCACAGAAACGCCGTTTACCTTCCCGCCAGAGCGGTACCTATTTATCTACTTGCACTTTGAGGTGCTTTCGAACTGCTGGGTTGGCAGGAGCAGGGACCGAGCAACGGGAGCACACCCCGTCATGGGGATTCGAACCGCCAACCTTCTGATGGGCAAGTCCTAGGCTCTGTGGTTTAACCCACAGCACCACCCGCGTCCCTTACAATTGTGTATAGTAGGAGACAGTTGCACAAAGATACTGATGGGTTTTCACGAGAGCTTTCTTTTAAAAAATGGCAAACTGATGTGGAAATGTGGAAAACTGAACTTTAAGACTGGAGAAACGAGAAACAGAGAGAAGCTGAAATTGACATATTCGCCTGCCCCTATTTGAATGTCTTAGAAATCATCTGCCAGGTGATTTACACTCTGCAGCCTTCCAGGGTGCCCGCATTTCCCATTCAAAGTCTGTCTTTTTAAAAAATAAAATAAAAAAATCATTTTTTCAATACAAACAGCAACCACAAAAAACACATACAACAAAAACCACAATAACACTAATAACACAATTTAACAATTCAGATTTGAGTACTGATATACCTATGACTACACCTTTTTAACAATATTTTCCCACCTCTCTCTCCTCCCCCCACTTCCCACCACTATCCGCCTTATCTCTTGAGTATTCCTTCCAGATTTCTTCATATTTATCCATTCTTAATTTGTGTTGATATGCAATTCGTAGGTAACTAGTTTGTCCATATTGTCAATCCATGTGCTCAATGGGATCTTTTTGCGGCTCTTCTAATTCATCAAACCAAGTTTTTTTTCCTTCTAATACGGCACAGTACATCCATTTTTTTTTGACCCCTTGTAATCTCCCATGTTTCCGGTATATAATTTAGAATTAAATTCAAATCCCCTAAATAACAATTTCTTTTTATTACTCTTGCTATATATATCCTCACCTCGCACCAAAATAATCTTATCACTGGGCAGTTAATCATCATATGTTTGCATTTTTACTTCCACATCTCCAGCAGTTGTCTGCATTTGTTATTTTCTTCTGGTAAAGTTTTGCTGGAGTCCAATGGACACTGAATATTATTTTCTGCTGAATAAGTCTTAGTCTTAGATCCGTAGAAGCTATTTCTGTTGATTTCATACTTGACTCCCATATATCATTTGTTATCTGTACCCCTAACTCTTCACTCCATTTTTGTCTATCATATTCTAAATCATACTTTTTTCTGTTGAGTAGGGTTTTATATAGTGCAAGTGTAGAGTTCTTTGTTTTTGTTGCAGAAATTAAATCTTGTAGCAGCAAGGGTGTTTCCGATACTGCTATAGCATCAGGGCCAAACTGGCTTTCCAACATATGTTTCAGTTGGATGTCTGTCTTTACCACTCACCAGGTACCGTATTTTTCACTCTATAAGACGCACCAGACCACAAGACGCAACTAGTTTTCCCAGAAGGAAAAAAGAAAAAAAAAATATTCTGAATCCCAGAAGCCAGAACAGCAAGAGGGATCGCTGCACAGCGAAAGCAGCGATCCTCTTGCTGTTCTGGCTTCTGGGATAGCTGCGCAGACTGCATTCGCTCCATAAGATGCACACACATTTCCCCTTACTTTTTAGGAGGGAAAAAGTGAGTCTTATAGAGCGAAAAATATGGTAGCTTTAGGTGAGCTTCAGACCTCTCGCTTTCAATGCAGAGGTAACAATTGCTAGAGGAAAGTGTGGGTAAGGATGATCGAAATGATGTGGCGAAATGCTTGGAACAAAACGCTCCAGTTGTTGTTGTTTGTTGTTATGATCACAAGGAAATCGTCTGGCTGGCAGCATTCCCTTTAATTGGAACAAAGAATGTTTTCTGCCGCCACCGTCCTCGTTTCCAAGAGAACAATTCGGACCATATGCCATTCCAGCTCCCACCCCCAATCCGTCTGCATCCGGTTTGCTGAGAAACAATAGCTGGATATACAGATCATAAACTGCGCGTGTGCTGGGCTCAGATCTCGAGATAGGCCCCACGTCTACAGTGATGCTATCGGGCTTGCATGGAAAGGCGCTTCCAAAATACTTGCTAATTGCTTTGTTGTGTCTGCTGTGCATCGCACAGCCAAGGCTCAACTCAGGTCCTGCAGAACTTCGAAGGTCTGGTGCAATGCAACTGCGGCAAACTTCCTTTGAGCTTGAATTGTGCAGTGTGATAGAAAATTCAGCACCTTTGCAAACAGGCCTCTTGCCCTTTGCTCTGCTATATCTTCCTCACATTCACCTTGCAGGCTCAACTGGCAAAGTGCTTGGCCATATTCAAAGTGTTGGTGCTGACCTTGAAAGCCCTCAACGGCCTCGGCCCAGTAGACCTGAAGGAGCGTCTCCACCCCCATCGTTCAGCCTGGACACTGAGGTCCAGCTCCAAGGGCTTTCTGGCGGTTCCCTCCCTGCAAGAAGTGAAATTACAGGGAACCAGACAGAGGGTCTTCCCGGTAGTGGCGCCCTCCCTGTGTAACACCCTCCAGCAGATGTCAAGGAAACAAACAACTGTCTGACTTTTAGAAGACATCTGAAGGCAGCCTGTTTAGGGAAGTTTTGAATGACTGATGTTTTAGCAGTGTTTCCCAACCTTGGGCCTCCAGCTGTTTTTGAACTACAATTCCCATCATCCCTGACCACTGGTCTTGCTAGCTAGGGATGATGGGAGTTGTAGGCCAAAAACATCTGGAGGCCCAAGGTTGGGAAACACTTTTAATGTACTTTTAATTTTTTGTTGGGAGCTGCCCAGAGTGGCTGGGGAAACCAAGCCAGATGGGCGGGATGTAAATAATAAATTATTATTATTATTATTATTATTATTATTATTATTATGCCCTACACAACGGCCCTGTGAGGCAGGCCACAGATCCTCCATAGACCTACCTGGTTCCTTGTAATGCACCAGACATCCATCACCCTGTTCTGTTCTGTGCTACTGCAGGCCACACCACGGGCATTTCCCAAACACTTTCAAAGCTCTACTTGTCACCTTAAGGGCTAGAAACTTGTTTTGCTTAAATGAAAGGAGAAAAGGAGCCTTTGAGAGAGAGAGAGGGAGATGTGTGGTTTCTTTTTCTTTCTTGTGACTTTCCAGCTTGAGCTATGAATCTGAACACACGAGATCCAGTTTCAGAAACGTTTTTTCCCCCAAATACTGGAGCCCGTGGGATGGTATTGAGTCACTCTCTCTCTCAGCCTGGCTTCCCTCACAGAGAATTTATGAGTTACATTGCGCAATCTGTTCTGCACAATCCCTTTGGGATTGGCTGCTCTTAAAAAAAACCCCATTCCCTCCATAAGCCCATGTGCTGTGTAGGTGGGAAGACTCAGCAACCGTCCCATGAGGGTTGAAGATGCTCAGAGGCCGTGGGATGCTTGGCAGTGGGGAAAAGATAGGGATTTCCCCACCTGCTCCATTATTCCAGTTGGCAGCAGGGGGGTGCGGGTGGCGCTGTGGTCTTTTCCTCCAAGGGGCCCAAGGCGGTTCCTCCTGCCCCCCACCCCACCCCACTTTATCTTCACAACAACCCCATAAGGTAGGTTGGGTCCAGGGATGTTGGCTTCGTGGCTGAGAGGGGATTCAAACCCTGGTTCTCAAAGTCTTCGTCCAACACTCTAACCTTTATGTCACAATGTAGGACAAACAACTTACTCCTTAACTTAAAGAAAACAAAAGAGATCACTGTGGACTTTAGGAAATGTAAACTGAATATTCAGCCACTCATTATTGAGGGGAAGTGCGTGGAACAGGTCTCGGTGTTTCGATTTCTGGGAATGGAATTGAGAGATGACCTAACATGGGGAGCAAACAGCAGAGACCTAATGAAGAGAGCACAGCAGAGGTTATATTTTCTGAGAATCCTCTGGAAAAACAATCTCTCAAAGGACCTGTTGATGGCATTTACCATTGTACTGTGGAGATTGTACTAACTTATGTGTGTGGTTTGGGAGCTGCACAGCCAGGGAAAAAACAATGCTGTCCAGGGTTGTAAAGACTGTGGAGAGAATAATTGGGTACACTCTTCCCACCTTGGATCAAATCTATGCTTCCAGGTGCCATAAGAAAGCTGCAGAGATAGCGCAGGATAGTACACACCCCGGAAATGATCTCTTTCAGCTTCTGCCTTCTGGAAGACTAGGACTAGCCGCCTGAGAAACAGTTTCTACGCAAATGCAATTCTGGTTCTAAACGCAGCATAAGGGGTCTCTATAGTATAGTGTATTTCAAAATGGGGTTTCAGAGTTTTTAGGGGTTTTTGAATGTTTTATGTAGTTTTTCAGTTTCATTGTTCTGCATGGGACAATGACAATAAAGATATCATATATCGTATATATAGTAAGGCAAGCTGCCCTTAAACTTAAAAAGAAGCTGCACACGAAGAAAGAAGCCTTAAAGTCACAGTTCTTATACAGACCAGCTGGGATGGAAACAGTTCAGGTAGCCCAGTCTTGACATACTTCTGGCACAGGCTGTGCCATCAACTTGGGTTTACGGTTAGCTGACAGCAGTCCCTGGCCGCCCTGGTTTCAGACAGACAGAAAGAGCTCTTTCCCACCCCTGCTTCCCGAAATCCTTTGTGATGGGGTCTGGGGCTGGGATGTACATTTCCAAAATATAAGATAAAAAATAAAATAAAACCTACATACAGCAACGGTGTTTTGTGTTGCTCCTATTTGTTATGTGCAAATGGCTTTCTATATCTGTTAGTTCCATAAATTACCGTATTTTTTGCTCTATAAGATGCACCAGACCACAAGACGCACCTAGTTTTTGGAGGAGGAAAACAGGAAAAAAAATATTCTGAATCTCAGAAGCCAGAACAGCAAGAGGGATCGCTGTGCAGTGAAAGCAGTGATCCCTCTTGCTGTTCTGGCTTCTGGGATAGCTGCACAGCCTGCATTCGCTCCATAAGACGCACACACATTTCCCCTTACTTTTTAGAAGGGAAAAAGTGAGTCTTATAGAGCAAAAAATACGGTACCATATAGCATACAGGTGAAACTCGAAAAAATTGAATATTGTGGGAAAGTTTCTTGATTTCTGTAATTCAACTTAAAAGGTGAAACTCATATATGAGATAGACTCATGACATGCAAAGTGAGATATGCTAAGCCTTTCTTTGTTATCATTGTGATGATCATGGCATACAGCTGATGAAAACCCCCAATTAACCGTCTCAGAAAATTAGAATATTCAATGAAATCAGCAAAACAAGGATTGCAAATAGAGCAAGATTGGACCTCTGAGATGTAGAAGCATATCTCGCTTTGCATGCCATGAGTCGATCTCATATATTAGTTTCACCTTTTAAGTTGAATTACTAAAATCAATGAACTTTTCCACGATATTCTAATTTTTCGAGTTTCACCTGTATATTCAACACAAAAAACAGCTACCATTTGTTGTTGACAAAGGACAGCTGGACATATAAAGGGCCCCATTACCTTCAGTAGCTTAGGCCCCTGCCTCTGACACCCATTGCTGGAATCTGCAGGTGGGGAGAGTTGCTCTGGTGCCCAATTCCTGCTTGTGCTTTTCCCAGCATGGGCATCCGATTGGCCTTTTTTGAGAACAGGATACTGGGCAAGATGGGCCTGATCCACCAGCCTGCTCTTACGTTCCTAAACACTAGATCAGCATTGGCCAACGAAAGGTAAAAAGTCCATTGTGGTTTATTGCTTCGAAGCGTCAACAAACATCTCTCATTTTTATTTTTAACAACTCCAGCTCTCGATTTTGCAGGATCAGAAACGTGCAAAATCTCTGGCGAAACATGCTGGTCAGCCCATCCAGTAAGCCTCTTGATATACCAGGGGGGCCCCCAGCCTGTGGCCCCTCAAAGCTCTCTCTATGGCCCTTGAGACCCTCTCAGCCACAGTCTTCACTGGCCATTCTTTGCACCAGCCTGGTGTGTTTTTGCCTGCCTCAAATGTGTCAGCTTGGATAATGCATCTTCCTTGCCTGGGTTGGGGGTAGAGAGCAGTTTGTGTGTTTAGGAAGCAGCCTATTCTTCAAAGGCAGACATTTACCGTATTTTTCGCTCTATAGGACACACTTTTCCCCCTCCAAAAATGAAGGGGAAATGTGTGTGCATCCTATGGAGCGAATGCAGGCTCCTTGGCTTCAGCGATAGCAACGGGAAGCCTCTGAAATGCAGAGGGAGCGCTCCCTCCACGCTCCGGAGGCTTCGCGTTGCTTTCGCTGAAGCCTGGAGAGCGAGAGGGGTCGGTGCGCACTGACCCCTCTCGCTCTCCAGGTTTCAGGCAGCTATCCGCAAGTCTTCGGACCACAGCAGGAGTTCCCGCCGTGCTCCGGAGGCTTGCGGATAGCAGCCTGCAGCCTAAAGCCAAGACAGCAAGTGGGATCCATCCCGCTTGCTGTCTTGACTTCTACCAAAGCCGTGCGCAGCCTCTCCTGGCTGGAGAGGTTGCGCACGGCTAAAGAGGAAGACAAGACAGTGAGCGGGATGGATCCTGCTCGCTGTCTTGGCTTCTTTGTTCTTTGGGGCTGGGGGGGAAAAATATTTTTTCCCCTTTATTCCCCCCCCTAAAAACTAGGTGTGCCCTATAGTGCGGTGCGCCCTATGGAGCGAAAAATACAGTACATTTGTTGCTCTGTCCACTTTTGCCTCTGAGCCCCCTAATGCCCAACACTGGCATGAGGCCCCCAGATGGTTGCCCAGAAGAGAATGTGGCCTCTCTCCTCCATCCAGATGATCAATGATTGTTCTCTGAGTTCAAGGACAAATTCCAGCCTGGCAAAAACAACCCAGGAGGGTGTGGGAGCAGGGCTGGTAAAGGGCATGGCTTGGGGGTGACCCAAATAAAGAGGGTTGGACAGGCACTTTTGGACCCTGGGCCTGAGGTTCCACACCCCTGCCTTAGGAAACTGCCCCGCCCAGCCTTGTTCCCTCCTCACTGCCCATATATGGGCAGTGACATTATCTGACATCATCCTCCTCTGCCCATATATGGGCAGTGACATCATCTCTCAAGGAAGGGAGGAACGGTACCAGGGATTCCTTGTAGAGGCTACCTGACAGCTGGCAAGTCTAGGAATCATAGAGTTGGAAGGATCTCCAAGGGTCCTCTAGTCCAACCCCCTGCAATGCAGGAATCCCAGCTAAAGCATCCATGACTGATGGCCACCCAATCTCTGCTTGAAGACCTCCAAGGAAAGAGAGCCCACCATCTCCTGAAGGAGACCGTTCCACCATCAAACAGCTGGAATCTCCTTTCTTGTAACTTGAAGCCACTGGTTCGAGTCCTACTCTCTCGAGCAGGAGAAAACAAGCTTTCTCCATCTTCCATGTGAAAGCCCTTGAGATATTTGAAGATGGCTCTCATCTAGTCCAACCCTCTGCAATGCAGGAATCTCAGCTAAAGCAACCATAGCAGTTGGCCCTCCAACCTCAGCTTTAAGGCCTCCCAGGAAAGGGAGCCCACAACCTCTGGAAGCATTATGGCTACTCAGCAGGCAGCACCCCAGCCCAACCTGACCCGGGCAGAGGAAGGACAGAAGGATTAACCAGGGTATCCCATCCTTTGCAAGGAGGGTGCTGAGCAACCTTATGGGGGCCGCATTCCAGAGGTGGGCAAAGGCCAGGGGCCAGAATGGGTGGAGCAATTAACATTATACAGTAGTCTAGATTCTACACATGCTCCACTGTGGGGGCGCAAATATCCAGAGTGTGGGGGTCAGGTGGGATTGCTATGAGGAATTATGAAATATGAAGCAAGCCATTGTGTCAGCAACAAAAGCATTGCATTGACTGGGTTTGATTCATTGACACTAGTTTCTGATCGAATCCCACAGGCCTCTCCACCTCTGCCATTTGCTTTCTCTACACCTGACAGGCACGTATAAGCATTCTGAAACACAGGCCAGTTGCTTCATCAGGCATCCTCAGTACATAAAGTTAATAGGTTACTTTGATGTAGTTTGTTAATCTTAAGGGCCAGGAAGAGAGATCACAAAGAGATGGTAAATGTTCTCCATCCTTTTTATGACCTCCAGGGTTTCCTAAAAGCATTCCTCCTCCTTTCCTATTTTATATACTCTGAACTATGCATTCTCAAGCAGGAAATTAGCTCTTTGTAGTTTTAACTTTAACTTTGTCCCCACGTGGGTTGTTTTTTTTTAAATGCTCAGAGGAAATCTGATTGGTTCTTACGAACATTGTGTAAAAAGTTCTTTTGTGAATAAAACGACCTGGGCCGAGGGGTGGAGAGGAATCATTATTGGCACCTCCTCTCAGAGTCTTGCTGCTCAAGCCTCGCGTGTATTTTATTAATCAGAGTCCAATCCTTCCTTGCTTTGGGAATGCTACACTCCACATGCTCACCCCCCCCCCCCCAGTCTTCATCCAGACAAGCGAGAAGCATCGCCAGAGTCCGAGGACACATTCCAGCGAGGCAAAAATATTAGACGATGGTGGGAAGCAGGGCAAGTGGGAGATGTGCGCTGGGGCAGAGGACTTGTGTCTCAGAAGGGTGTGTGGCCTGGAGACAGTTCTGAAGACCAGGTAGATGGACCTTTGGCCCCTTAGCCTGAGATTTCCCACCCCTGTGATAGATGGGAGAGGAAATACAGGTGGTTTCTTAATTATAAGAATGATTGATGCACCTCCCATTCTAATCCAGAAAAAAATGGGGTCCCAGGTGTCAACAGTTTGAGAAATGTGGGTAGTTCATGGCTGGGTTTCTCTTCATGACTGGAGGATCCCTGAATGAGGTGGGTTTTTTTGGGGGGGGGTTCTCAGTAACCTGGTCACCAAGTGAGGACTTGCATGTATGCTGCTCCTCTGTTAGCTGAGGGGGCATCTATTTTGAGCACATTCTAAACCAGAACTGCACAAGAACTTGAAGGTCTTGGTGCTCGTGGGCAAGGACAGGGGCTCTGTCCAAAGACCCATTCGTAGCTTTGCACTTTCCAAGCCACACATCTCACCTGGAGTCCATTTTTGGTCCCAGCCAGCCTCTATCTCTCTGCCCCAAAAAAGACAATAGCACTGCCTGTCTAGCTGGACTTGACTGTTCCAGAGCGTTGACATGATTCCTTTGCAAACTGTTCTGTAAACATATATTCTTATGTTCAAATTATTTAAGGAGATCATGTGCTCTGTGCACCATTGCTCAGCAGCTCAAAAGATGAATGTACAATTTTAATTGAAAAATAAAGTAGATTTGTTCTGCATGTGTGAATGAGTCATCGCAGAGTAATCCCACAGACCATGCTTTCATCTTCTCACCTCCCACGTTCTTCAGTGGGGTCCGTTCACACCTTTGAATGTGAGTCGTCTAGTGGTGAGGGATGTAGGGATGGAAGCCCACCTCAGATGTAAGACCTATGCCTTAAAGTGTCGGCCAAACATGTGCCTGCGATAGCAGCAAAACACACCCACCCCGACGACGACCAGGGACAGAGCCAGGACGGCTGCCACCAAGATCAAGACACTCATCTTCTTGAGGTCCTCCTTCTCACAATCTTCTGGCCTGATGTCCCTGACCGCCATTTCTTCTTCGTAGCCAAAGCTCTTGGCGTACTGACATTTGGTGAGGTCCAAGTTGGGGATCTCCACAGTGGCCCTGTGGATCATTTGGGAGAGCCAAATGTTCCCGCAGCAACTGAGTGGGTTGCCCGCCAGGTACAAGTTCCGTAGGTTCTTCTCCAAAGTTGGGATCTTGCTACCTTTGAGGTCGCTGAAGCTGTTGTTCTGCAGATCCAGGACTTCCAAGGCACAGCAGTTCTCAGACCAAGCAGGCAACCAGCTCAATCGGTTGTCTGACAAGTTGAGATATACAAGGTGTGGGAAAAGCGGGAAGTCGGTGCTCAGAGACGTCATGCCGTTCCCGTGCAAATCCATATATTTTAGAGACATCTCCAAGCCCGAGAAAGATTTGGGCTCTATGTGGAGTCCCCAGTTCAGAGAGAGGTCCAAGGCCACGAGTTGAGTCCTGTAGAAAGCATGCATGGGAATCCTCTTCAGCTTGTTGTCAGAAAGGTACAAGTGCTGAAGTTCAGGAAGGTCAACGAACGAGACGCAGCCGCGGTCCTCCCCAGCGAGCCTTTTCCTGGCTAACCCTGAATAGAAGCCACAAAGACAGAGATTGTTGCTTCGGAGGTTCAGGAGTGAGAGGCGAGGGAGGTTGGCAAAGATGTCTGGTGGCAGTGCTTGGAGACGGTTGCCTTGGAGGAAGAGCTTCTGCAAGTTGACCAGGATGCCAAAACCCCAATCCAGATGCTGCAAAGAGTTAGAACTGAGGTCGAGGGTGGTCAAGGAGACCAGCTCGGCACTTGCCATGAAAGTCTGGAGGCAGTTTTTGCTGAGGTTGAGAACCTGAAGGGCAGACATGAAAGTAAAGAACTCGCTAGGGATGGTTTGGATCTCATTGTAGCTCAGGTCCAAATATAACAGTCCAGGCAGATGTGGAGAGCTGGTGCTGTTCTTCTGAATCTGGTCCTGAAGACCAAGAGATGTGTCCATCCAGCCGTAGTCGCCATCATTGTCATCACGTGGAGATTCCACCATAACAAACTGCATTATGTTCTTGGATAAATTCAGGTAGGCCAGTTTGCTTGCCTGCGTGAGAAATGGGAACCGAAGGAGCTTATTCTCGCTCAAGTCCAGCCAAACCAGGTTGAACTCCTCCTCAGATTTGGTGGAATGGAAGGTCTCGATGCTGTTCCGGCTGAGATCGAGAACTCTCAGCTGTTTCAGGTTGAAGCCAGCAATACAGGTGAGGGAGTTCATAGAGAGGTTGAGCTTGGAGAGTTGTGACAGGATCTCAAAGGCTCCTTCTTCTATCTCCATGATCATATTGCTGTGAAGGTTCACTTCAACCAGACCTGGAGACCCCTGGAACGTCCTTTGTGAAATTTCTATAATGCTGTTCTGCGCCAATGAAAGCTGCCGAAGCGAAGGAGCTTTGTGGATGAAATGTTCAGCCATCCCACTGTAGAGTCTGTTGAGGGACAAGTCTAGCGTTCTGACTTGGGGGAGCAAGCCAAGCCACAGGTCGTGCTGAGCCAACTGGTAGAGCTGGTTGTCGGCCAAGTTGATCTCCTCCAAATTCCTCATATCTCTGAAGATTTCAGACTCGATGAAACCAATATAATTGGAACTTAAGTCTAGATGGCGGAGGGAGGTGTAAAAAGCCAGGGGACTTTCTGTGATGTTCAGGAGCTTGTTTTTGGAGAGGTCGATTTTACGTAAATTTGGGTGAAGCTCTGGAGGTATCTGGTGAAGATCTTTGCCGTGACAAAATGCCTCCATACTTCTCTACAAAAAAGGAGAGAGAGAGAGAGAGAGAGGAATGAGCGAATGAGCTAGGATGACATTCACATTGTCTACAGCTCACAGCCATCCAACGAAAATAAATGTTGGAAGATTCGGGGCAGATGAAAGAAGGAACCTCATCACATTGCACAGAATTAAATTATGGGGACCATAATAAATAAATTCCCATTATTTATTAGGAATTGTAGGTACCAATATTCCAAAAGAGCAGAAAAGACTTATTATGTATGTGACAACATACTAGCCCCAAAATGGAAACAAGATAAAGTCCCTACCAGAGAGAAACTGCAAATTAAGCTGTTGGACTACGCCGAAATGGCGAGACTGACTGGAAAGCTCAGGAACCAAGAAAACCAAAACTTCAATAAAGAAAGGGAAACATTTATAATTTATCTTGGATAACACTTGTAATGTAGCAAATGCTATGGATAAAATGGAGAGACATAAAATATGGATTATGAAATAATATGCAGTTGAAAAGGATGACAATAGGACCCGTGGAGGGGAAGGTGGGAAGCCGAGAGATCAGGAGAAATCTCTAAATAAGGATATGTATTTTTGTATTGTACTGTTATGATTCTATATCTGTAAAACCAAATAAAAATTATTTCAAAAAAAATATTATGGGGATCATAGACTTGTAGAATTGAAAGGAACCCCAAGGGTCATCCCTGCAATGCAGGGATGTTTTGCCCATTGCGTGGCTCAAACCCACAACCCTGCGAGTCTCACGCTCTACCAACAGAGCTACCCCTCCATAGCGTGCATGCAGTAATGTCCTTGCAGGAGAAGTTATGATGGCCACAGAGTTAGATGACTTTAAAAGAGGATCAGACAAATTCATGGACCCAGTGGTACCTTGGTTCTCAAACGCCTTGGTTCTCAAACGCTGAAAACCCGGAAATGAGTGTTCCAGTTTTCAAATGTTTTTTGGAAGCTGAACATCCACTGCAACTATCGGCTATTGTTTCCGGGGCATCTGCACCAATCAGAAGTTGCACCTTGGTTTTTGAACATTTGGGAAGTCAAATGGACTTCCAGAACGGATTAAGTTTGGTGCTTTTGTTTTTGCTATTTATTCCGCGTTTTTATTTTTGAGGCTTTTTCGGTTCATTTGTTTTTGCGACTGTGTGGAATCCAGTTCATATACTGATTGATTGATTGTGTGACTGTGGAAATGGATAAAAGCCCCCCATCCAAACAATGACTATCATCAGTGCAGGTAAGAGGGAAAAAATAATTTTAATTTTTATCATCTACAATAATGTCTTATTTATTTTATAGTACAGTACATTGACTATTACTTTCATTTTATGGATCGATGGTCTTGTTAGATAGTAAAATCCATGTTAAATTGCTGTTTCAGGGGTTGTTTTTAAAAGTCTGGAACGGATTAATCCGTTTTGCATTATTTTCTATGGGAAAGAGTGCCTTGGTTTTGGAATGCTTTGGTTTTGGAACAGACTTCTGGAATGGATTAAGTCTGAGAACCAAGGTACCACTGTATTAGTAAAGTAGGCTTGTTTTGACACATACCCAATCCTGCATACAGGGAAGCTAAAGGTATTATCAGAGCTCAAGGGCACATTTTAGCCAGAAGCACACTTTCAAAAATGGGTGCAAAGCAGGGCCAATGAAGGGTGCATCCAGAGGAGAGTCCTGAGGGCCAGACGCAGAGGCTTGGAGGGCCACATTCAGTGCCCAGGCCCAGCATGAGTAAGCGTTCTCTGCATTGGGTTGCCTTCCACCTCTGCTCCTCACCCTTCCCTTCTTGTTTGCATCTATCAGGGGTAGGCAACCTAAGGCCCGGGGGCTGGATGCGGCCCAATTGCCTTCTCAATCCGGCCTGTGGATGGTCCGGTAATCAGCATGTTTTTACATGAGTAGAATGTGTCCTTTCATTTAAAATGTATCTCTGGGTTATTTGTGGGGCCTGCCTGGTGTTTTTACATGAGCAGAATGTGTGCTTTTATTTAAAATGCACCTCTGGGTTATTTGTGGGGCATAGGAATTCATTCATCCCCCCCAAAAAAAATAATATTATAATCCGGCCCACCTCATGGTCTGAGAGACGGTGGACTGGCCCACGGCTGAAAAAGTTTGCATCTATCATTGGAGATTTTGCTGAGCACCCTCCCCACCCATCATAATTCCCAAACAAAGCCTCTATATTTCTTTCCACATTGGGGGGGGCTCCCCCTCTCACCACCCTCTCCTTTCCTGCCCAGACATTCCTTTTGAACCCCGTCCAAGTTTCTCCAGATCTCTCTTCTGCTTTGCAAATATAATCTCCTTTCTTTCTTGGCTCCGCGACCGCAGTCTATTCAGGGGTATTCCATATGGAATAGGAAAGAATGCCGAAGGAAAACAGGATGCGTGTCGTTCGCATGGGCTCCAGCCCTCGCAGGAACGGCCGAGGGAACTATTTGGAGGCTAGGCAATGCTTTGGACCTCTCTGAGGGGCCCATCACTTTTTCAACTTACTCATGTTCCTTTGATCAGCAGCTTGGTTCTAAGACTTCCCAAGGGGGAGGTTCTTCCGAACATGAGAAGATTCCTTCATGCTAAGACAGTTGTTGTTGTTGTTTAGTCGTTTAGTCGTATCCGACGCTTCGTGGCCCTGTGGACCAGAGCACGCCAGGCACTCCTGTCTTCCACTGCCTCCCGCAGTTTGGTCAAACTCATGCTGGTAGCTTCAAGAACACTGTCCCACCATCTCGTCCTCTGTCGTCCCCTTCTCCTTGTGCCCTCCATCTTTCCCAACATCAGGGTCTTTTCCAGGGAGTCTTCTCTTCTCATGAGGTGGTCAAAATCTTGGAGCCTCAGCTTCAGGATCTGTCCTTCCAGTGAGCACTCAGGGCTGATTTCCTTCAGAATGGAGAGGTTTGATCTTCTTGCAGTCCATAGGACTCTCAAGAGTCTCCTCCAGCACCAGAATTCAAAAGCATCAATTCTTCGGCCATCAGCCTTCTTTATGGTCCAGCACTCACTTCCATACATCACTAATGCTAAGACAGACCATCCACCAAATGAAACTCAGTGTTGCCTGCACTGACTGACAGCACCTCTCCAGGGTTTCCAGCACCGAATCTCTCCCAGCCCTAGCTGAAGGGAACCAACCTGGGTTTTCTGCATGCAAAGCAGATGCGCTACCCACTAGGCTATGGAAGCAGGTAGCTGCTACTTAGGTTAAGCAATGCCAGGCCAGATGTACCGATGGCCTGACTCAGTATAAGGCAGCTTTGTTGCTGAGCAGATAGTTGAATCCATAATAATAATAATAATAATAATAATAATAATAATAATAATAATTTATTATTTATACCCCACCCATCTGGCTGGGCTTCCCCAGTCACTCTGGGCGGCTTCCAAAAAATAATAAAATACTATAATATATCAAACATTAAAAGCTTCCCTAAACAGGGCTGCCTTCAGATGTCTTCTAAAAGTCTGGTAGGTGTTGTTCTCTTTGACATTTGGTGGGAGGGCGTTCCACAGGGAGGGCGCCACTACCGAGAAGGCCCTCTGCCTGGTTCCCTGTAACTTGGCTTCTCTCAGCGAGGGAACCGCTAGAAGGCCCTCGGCGTTGGACCTCAGTGTCCGGGCAGAACGATGGGGTTGGAGACACTCCTTCAGATATACTGGACTGAGACCATTTAGGGCTTGAAATGTCAGCACCAACACTTTGAATTGTGCTCGGAAATGTACTGGGAGCCAATGTAGGTCTTTCAAGACCGGTGTTATGTGGTCTCGGCGGCCGCTCCCAGTCACCAGTCTGGCTGCCGCCTTCTGGATTAGTTGTAGTTTCCGGGTCACCTTCAAAGGTAGCCCCACAGAGAGCGCATTGCAGTAGTCCAAGCGAGAGATAACCAGAGCATGCACCACTCTGGTGAGACAGTCTGTGGGCAGGGAGGGTCTCATCCTGCGTACTAGATGGAGCTGGTAAATCCTTCTTTCAGTCCACCTGCTGGTGGCCCCAGATTGCTCTAGGTCAGGGGTGGCCAACTCCCAAGAGACTGCGATCTACTCAAAACTGGCAGTGATCTACCCCCTTTTTGGGAAGTTGTTGAGTTATTTCAGGGAGGAGGTAAAATGTTGGGCTTTTTTAAGGGGAGCCACAGTTGTTCAGCTTCTTTGGGGGAGCCAATGATCTACCAGTGATCTACTGCAGATGTCCAGTGATCTACCGGTAGATCACAATCTACCTGTTGGACATGCCTGCTCTAGGTGTCTTCATCCAAGACAACCCGGGGCTGTCTCCACCCATCTTGGGCAAAGCCCGGATCCCTCAAATATTCAGGAATCCTATAATTCCCAAGGAGAACTGAGCGAGAGTTCTTCAGAATGACTGTTCTCTGGGAAAACCCTCCCCAAAACATCTGTTGGTGCTTCAGCATGGACAAAATCAGACAGGCAGAACGCTTTCGAAGGAGCTGAGCAATGTCCAGCTCACTCGTGCCTGTGAGTAATGCAAGATGTGTACAACTGCAGATGAACAGGCCGGACGAAGTGCAGGCTACACCCAAATGGCACATCCCCCCAGAGGCTTGGCTCACTGACTCGGGAGACAGCTCACAGTTGCTTCTGCGCTAGAGCCCGTTGGCACTGTGAAGGGATTACTCTTCCACAATTAACAGGGGTTAAAAGGGTGGTTCCACACTTAATATAGCATGATAGAGACCAGCAGTGCCCTTCTCCTTGGCCCAAATCCTGTTGTAACATACAACCTATTCAGCTAAGGTCTCCAGCAATGTTAATTAAAAGTTTCCTGTTGGCAGGTTGCCCCTGAATTAGTCCTCTTCCACCCTGGCGTATATGTGTGTTAATTATTACTAGCCTCCAGCCATTCTTCTTATAGTGTAATAGGAAGCAATCGAACGAATCTGAAAACAGGAAGCTTTTGATTAAAGGTACAGTTAAAAGCCCAGGCAGCTCAAACCTTGTGCAGGCTAGAAATGCATTTTCAAGCTCTCCTCTGGCCAAATCAGGTCTGCAAAAAACAAGGGAAGACAACCCAGCAAACACTGGAATGCAACCATTTGGCAGCAATGCAGTATGGATTCCCTGTCCAGCAGGAACAAGCAAAAGATGGGATTTCCAGAGTTTGTGTACAACTAACTCTTCAAGCAGGGCTGGCTGAAGAAGACTCCGTGCACCCCTAAATTCCCTGATCAACTTGGGGCATAAATTCAACAGGAAACTCTTCTGAAGAAGCTTTGTGGAAAGGCACAGGAGAGCATGAGAATGATTTCAAGATCTGCCAACAGAGAGGGCTGTCTCTCCTTGCTTTATGTTACAGCTGGCTCTCTGGCTTGAAGACAAGACGGCTTAACGAAACTTGAATCTCCTGACCTCCCCACGTCTTCACAGAGGATCCCAGTCAACAACGGCGGGAGAACGAGAGCTTTGCTCGGTCTTTGATTCGTTCCAGTGAAGAGACGCTAGAATCGCTTGGCCAAGAACAAAGCATTAACAGGGCATAGCTGCCCTAAACCCTGGAGAGCAGCTGCCAGCCAGTGTAGCCTATAGGAACCTCGATGAATCCATGGTCTGAGTCCTTCAAAGACAGCTTCTTGAGACTGGGCGCCTTTAGTTCAGTCTGGGAGACAGCGACATACAGGAGGAAGGCAACAAACTCAGGTGGCTACGGACAGGATTTGTAGAGCAGAATATCACTGGGTGTGCTTTTGCTGCAGGCCACATCAGACTATGGAACTCTCCCTCACCCTCAGCTAATCCTCTGCAGACAACTATGACTGAAGTGATCTATTGTGGTTTCCTTAGTGGTACCTATCTGCCTGCGGACTGTCTCACCAGAGTGGTGCATGCTCTGGTTATCTCCCGCTTGGACTACTGCAATGCGCTCTATGTGGGGCTACCTTTGAAGGTGACCCGGAAACTACAACCAATCCAGAACGCGGCAGCTAGACTGGTGACTGGGAGCGGCCAGCAAGACCATATAACACCGGTCTTGAAAGACCTACATTGGCTCCCAGTACGTTTAAGCTGGCAAAAAGGACCATGCAACTCAAACACTACTTTAAAGGTATGTTTTTCCTCTGCCAGGCTTAGCTACAGCCCTCCCAATTCGCTGTCATCTGCAAATTGGATGAGCATCCCCTCAATTCCTTCATCCAAGTTGTTTATGAAGAACAGGCTGATGAGGAACCATTTGTGAGTACTGTTGGGGTTCGGTCAGTCAACCAGCTACAAATCCACTTGACAATGACCTCGTTTGACCCCCATTTGCCAGCTTCCTTGAGAGAATATCATGGGGGGGGGTTGTCAAAAGCCTTACTGAAACCAAGACATTACACCAGCTTCTTGCAGGATTTGCCCTGCTTGGGTTCGAACCCTTTGCCAAAGTTCTTACAATTTCACAGGGCGACCGTTCCATCGCTGAGAAGGTTGAGACGTCTCCATTCAGCGCTGCGAGGAAGAGAAAGAGGTAGAATTTCATGGCTCTGTAGAGAGGGAGAAAAATGAAGTCCAAGTTAGAGACCAAACCAGTTGTTTAAGGTAGGGGTTGGAAGAAACGGGTTTTTGAAAGCTGTGATAGGCATCACAAAGAACAAATAGTGGATACGGATGGGAGAATTGGTTGGTTTCAGTTTCTCATTTCTCCAATCTTAAATTCAGTTCTCCACATTTTCACGTCAATTTGCAAAATTGTTTTTAAATATTCCTCGTGAAAATTCATCCGGATTTTAGTGAGAACTGAATGCACACATTTCTATACCACTTTGTCTATTATGTGCATCTTTGCAAAGGAACTTCCTCCCAAATAATGCAATTTTTCTATGCTATTTCAGCCACTATATGCATTCTTAAGGTACGCTTTTATGCCTTTTAGCACACATCACTTGGCTGGAGAACTGCACTGCGAAATTCAGAGAATTTCGAATTTCAAAGCCTTGCCATGTTTCAGCATATTGTTTCTGAAAGTGCAAGCTAGGTAGCTTTGCTTTTAAATTTGAGCTACTTTGAGTGTCTCTTCCATTCCTTCTTGTGGCAGAGGATTGGCTAGGATGCCAAATTAATGCCTACTTTGGACCCTATGCTTCTTTGCTTGTTTGTTTTCAAATGTATTTCTTATCAATCAAAAATTAGGTGTAGCGTGAACATTTTTTTTATTCTGATATACGTTATACGATACACAATATCTTTATTGTCATTGTTCCATGCAGAACAATGAAATTGAAAAACTACATAAAACATTCAAAACCCCCTAAAAACTCTGAACCCCATTTTAAAATACACTATACTATAGAGACCCCTTATGCTGTGTTTAAAACCAGAATTGCATTTGGGTAGAAACTGTTTCTCAGGCGGCTAGTCCTGGCCTTTATAACCCTGTACCTTCTTCCAGAAGGCAGAAGCAGAAAGAGATAATTTCCGGGGTGCGCACTGTCCTGCGTTATCTCTGCAGCTTTCTTATGGCACCTGGAAGCGTAGATTTGATCTAAGGTGGAAAGAGTGCACCCAATTATTCTCTCCGCAATCTTTACAACCCTGGACACCATTGTTTTTTCCCTGACCGTGCAGCTCCCAAACCACACATACAGACTATAAGTTAATACGCTCTCCACAGTACAATGGTAAAATGCCATCAACAGGTCCTTTGAGAGATTGTTTTTCTGGAGGATTCTCAGAAAAACACTCTGCTGTGCTCTCTTCATCAGGTCTTTGCTGTTTTCTCCCCAGGTTAGGTCGTCTCTCAACTCCATTCCCAGAAATCGAAACACCGAGACCTGTTCCACGCACTTCCCCTCAATAATGAATGTGCCCCAGAGAGAAAAGTTTGAGAACCACCACTCTAGACCTAGCAATGGGGTCCCCAGTGCTGGACAAGGGGTGGCAGCAATGGTGGAGCCTGGCTGTTTGGGGTAAGTTTGGGGTAAGTGGTCTGGCTTTAAAAAAAAGAAATAGACTCTTTTCCTGGTCAGCTGACTTTGCTCTTGGGGAATGGTTGACTTATCAGTCATAGGTTTTATCAGAAGGGATCTGTCAGCATGGGTATTTACTTTAGGTTTTTCTGCGTCTGCTTGAAAATCCCCAAATATCTTTTCAAAGCAACCCAAAGAGTGAATGGTATAAACCTCAAAGGATTGGGGTGGGTGGGGGTTGCTGTAAAATCACTCAGCATAAAGATTGGAGATAGACTTTTACGGGAAGTTGTGATATGACGGAGACCTTCTTGCTCAAAGTCCTTATACACTCATTATTTTTTCCTGTCTCACTGTTGTATCCAGTAAAACAGGCTTTGTAGGTCCCCCCCCCAAGATCCTTCAAAACTGTGTGTTAAAATAACCATGATGTGCAACGGTGATTGTCAAGTTTCAATTTCCCTTGTTTTCTTATTTTTTCCATTCTCCACATTTTCGTATCAGTTTGCAAATAATTTTCTGTCTTCTTTTTTATTATTCTTATTGCATTTGTATCACACCTTTCTCTGCAAGGAGCTGGAAATGGCAAACATGGTTTCCCTCCTATTGATTTAATTCCCGCAGCAACCCTGTGAGGTGGGTCACACAGAGAGGCAGTGACTGGCCCAAGCTCACCCAGCGAACATCATGGCTGAGAGGGGATTTGAACCCTGTGCCTTCTGGGTCATAGTCTGATACTCTAACCACTACACCACACTGTCTTAATGGCTCATGAATATTCATCAAAATTTTAGAACGACCTAACATACAGTGGGGCGCGGGTGGCGCTGTGGGTTAAACCACAGAGCCTAGGACTTGCCGATCAGAAGGTTGGCGGTTTGAATCCCCATGATGGGGTGAGCTCCCTTTGCTCGGTCCCTGCTCCTGCCAACCTAGCAGTTCAAAAGCACGTCAAAGTGCAAGTAGATAAATAGGTACCGCTCTGGCAGGAAGGTAAACGGCGTTTCCGTGCGCTGCTCTGGTTCGCCAGAAGCGGCTTAGTCATGCTGGCTTAGTCATGCCGGCTGGCTCCTTTGGCCAATAAAGCGAGATGAGCGCCGCAACCCCAGAGTTGGTCACGACTAATGGTCAGGGGTCCCTTTACCTTTACCTTTAACATAGAGTACTACTACTACTACTACTAATAATAATAATATTTTATTTATATCCCGCCCTCCCCAGCCGAAGCTGGGCTCAGAGCAGCTAACAACAATAAAAGTAACACAGCATTCTAAAATCAATTCATTTTAAAATCAATTCAAAATCAAATTAATGGCAACCATTGGGCTAGAGTTCTGTGAGGATTGCCAAAGGAGGGGTCAGACTGTGCCTTGGCCAAAGGCCAGGTGGAACAGGTCCATCTTGCAGGCCCTGTGGAAAGATGTCAAGTCCCGCAGGGCCCTGGTCTCTTGGGACAGAGCGTTCCACCAGATAGGAGCCACGGCCCCAAAAGCCCTGGCTCTGGTTGAGGCCAGCCTAACCTCTCTGTGGCCCGGGACCTCCAATATGTTTTTGTTTGAAGACCGTAAGGTCCTCCATGGGACATACCAGGAGAGGCGGTCCCGTAGGTACAAGGGTCCTAGGCCATATAGGGCTTTAAAGGTCTAAACCAGCACCTTGAACCTGATCCTGTACTCCACGGGGAGCCAGTGCAGCTGGTATAGCACCAGGTGAATGTGATCTCGCAGCCAGGACCCCGTAAGGAGTCTCACCGCGGCATTCTGCACCCGCTGGAGTTTCTGGGTCAGTCTCAAGGGCAGCCCCACGCAGAGTGACTATGCAATTTTGTGTTGGATCCCTATATTTGCAAAGCAACCTTCCTGAACCCATTGCGTTTTTGTACGCTGCTTCCGCCAACGTATGCATCTGAATGCACATTTTACCCTAGCAAATGCATTTGGTACGCATTTTGGAGCGCGGCATTGCAAAATTTGGAGAAGTGCAAATTTCGAAGGATAACGTTTGTTCTCGTACTGTTTCAGGAAGTGAATATGAGGTAAGTTTGCCTTTAAATGTGGACTGAACTGAATTCCCCCCCCCCCCATCCCTAGTGGTGACTTTTAATTAAAAATAACAATAAGAAAGCCTTATGTGGATCAGTTGAGGGAGCTGGATGTGTTTAGCCTGGAAAAGAAGAGGCTGAAGAGAGATTTGATAGCTGTCTTCAAATGTCTCAAGGGCCGTCACACGGAAGATGGAGCAAACTTGTTTTCTCCTGCTCTGGAGGGCAGGATCTGAACGACAGGATGAACTTTCCTAATGTATAAACTGTTTGATAGGGGAACAGATTCCCTCAGGAGATGATGGGCTTTCTTTCCTTGGAGGTTTCTAAGCAGAGGTTGGATGGACATCTGTCATGGATGCTTTCGCTGAGATTCCTGCATTGCAGGGTTGTCTGAAGGTAGTTGGAGGATGGATGGCAGCTAAGAGATTGAGGTTGAATCCTGACAAGACAGAAGTACTAATTTTGGGGCACAGGAGACAGGCGGGTGTGGAGGACTCCCTGCTCCTGAATGGGGTAACTGTGCCCCTGAAGGACCAGGTGCGCAGCCTGGGAGTCATTTTGGACTCACAGCTGTCCATGGAGGCGCAGGTCAATTCTGTGTCCAGGGCAGCTGTCTACCAGCTCCATCTGGTACACAGGATGAGACCCTACCTGCCCACAGACTGTCTCACCAGAGTGGTGCATGCTCTGGTTATCTCTTGCTTGGACTACTTCAGTGCGCTCTATATGGGGCTACCTTTGAAGGTGACCCGGAAACTACAATTAATCCAGAATGCGGCAGCTAGACTGGTGACTGGGGGCGGCCGCCGAGACCACATAACACCGGTCTTGAAAGACCTACACTGGCTCCCAGTACGTTTCTGAGCACAATTCAAAGTGTTGGTGCTCACCTTTAAAGCCCTAAACGGCCTCGGTCCTGTATACCTGAAGGAGCGTCTCCACCTCCATCGTTCTGCCCGGACACTGAGGCCCAGCGCCGAGGGCCTCCTGGCGGTTGAGAAGCCAAGTTACAGGAAACCAGGCAGAGGGCCTTCTTGGTAGTGGCGCCCGCCCTGTGGAACGCCCTCCCACCAGATGTCAGAGAAAAATAACTACCAACCTTTTAGAAGACATCTAAAGGCAGCCCTGTTTAGGGAAGCTTTTAATGTTTAATAGGTGATTGTATTTTAGTGTTTTGTTGGAAGCCGTTCAGAGTGGCTGGGGGGATCCAGCCAGATGGGCAGGGTATCAATAATAAATTATTATTGTTGTTGTTGTTGTGTTTGATGACGTTTCCAACTCTATAATTTTATGATTCTGTGCTGGCCTGGTTGCAGCCAGTCCCTGGATGGGAGGCCTAAGTAGCCTTCATCTACTGCCTTGAGTGGTCCCAGGTCCAATTTCTGGTATCTTCAGGTAGATCTAGGAGAGACCTTTGCTTAAACCCCAGGAGAATCACAACCATTCTGTGACAGATGAAAACACTGAGCCGGATTGGCCACTGCCAGACTCAGTAGAAGACAGCTTCTTCTTATGTTCCTCTGCAATAAATAAAATAAGCCATGTGCCAGCTTGAGGTCGTAAATGTGTCAAACAGTCGCGTTGCAACGGCTGTTGCCTGGAGGACAGCAAAGACCACATTTACCATCCATACTCCAAACAGGAAATAGCTGTGGTAGCCCACAGAACAACAGCAAACGGGACACTTCGGTCAAGAATTAGCCAAAAAGGGAGGCCGCCTAGGGGTGACACGAAGAAACCAAGTGATGCAACTATCAACTATTTCATGGGGTGACCCCATCTTCCTATTAGGAATGGTTCGTCCCATTGACCCTTCTGCCCATCTTCCCAGAGCCATTCATAGAATCAAGGTTCCTCAACTCCAACTCTCTGTGTTGCAGGAATCTCAGCTAAAGCATCCATTCCTTGAGGGCTTCATCAAATGCCTTGTTTACAAGGCAACTCCATACTTGTGTAAAGGTAAAGGGACCCCTGACCATTAGGTCCAGTCATGACCGACTCTGGGGTTGTGGGACTCATCTCACTTTATTGGCCAAGGGAGCCGTCGTACAGCTTCCGGGTCATGTGGCCAGCATGACTAAGCCGCTTCTGGCGAACCAGAGCAGCGCACAACGTCGTTTACCTTCCCGCCAGAGCGGTACCTATTTATCTACTTGCACTTGCGTGCTTTCGAGCTGCCAGCTTAGCAGGAGCTGGGACCGAGCAATGGGAGCTCACCCCATTGCAGGGATTTGAACCGCGACCTTCTGATCGGCAAGCCCTAGGCTCAGTGTTTTAGACCACAGCGCCACCCGCGTCCCATCCATACTTGTCTACTATGGGGTAAAAAACCCCACAATAACCATAGACTTGAATGGGATTGATTCCATGTCAATATGTATAGGATTGCAGCCTTCACAAAATATCTGCCTGTGGTTACGTATATTGTGAATGATGAAAGCCAAGTTAGCATCTGAAAGCTCATGTCTTCTTTGCATGTGAGATGTTTCAGGAGCACACCTGAAGTCCATGAGATGTTTGGAACACAGAATCGTAAAAATTGCAGAGCTGGAAGGGCAAACACTTCTTTGCAAACACACACACACACTGCTTTGGTTCATAAGAACATAAGAAGTAAAAGGCGAAAGTTTTATATGATGTGAAGAGAAACCAGAGTGTGGTCATGTTAGGTGATAAAAGCTTTCTGGGAGATGACATATACAGTGGTACCTTGGTTCTCAGACTTAATCCGATCCGGAAGTCTGTTCCAAAACCAAAGCGTTCCAAAGCCAAGGCATGCTTTTCCATAGAAAGTAATGCAAAACAGATTGATCTGTTCCAGACTTTTAAAAACAAACCCCTAAAACAGCAATTTAACATGAATTTTACTATCTAACGAGACCACTGGCCCATAAAATGAAAGCAATAAACAATGTATTGCAGTCACACAATCAATCAATCAGTAGCCGAACTGGGTTCCACGCAGTCACAAAAACAAAACAAAAAGAGCCACAAAAACAAAAACCACAAAATAAATAGCAAAAACAGACAGACCTCAGCGTAGCACCCAAAATGGAAGTGTAGCACTCAAATCGGAAGCGTAACACTCAAAACGGAGCAAGTTTGGCTTCTGAAAAACGATCGCAAACTGGAACACTTACTTCCGTGTTTGCAGTTTTTGGGTTCCAAGTTGTTTGAATACCAAGGCATTTGAGGACCAAGGTACCACTGTAATTAAATGAAAAAAATGTTTTAAATAACTTTTGTTAAAAAACCAGAAGCTTTTCTATTAGGAATTATAGGTACCAACATTCCAAAGGAGCAGAAAAGACTTGTTATGTTTGCGACAACAGCCACATGGATGCTACTAGCCCAGAGATGGAAAGAAGAAAGAGTCCCCCAGGTGATCGACGTGATCTTGCAGCACTATACGATGGCAGGGGAATCTTTCAGGTAACCTGGTCCTGAGTCGTTAATCGCAAGACCTTGAACATATCTAGGGCTGCCATAAGCCCAGAATTTCCTGGAAATAGCTGGGATTCGTCCTTGAAAAATGGATAGAATATTCACATTTGTGTCCAGGTTTTCACTTCTTGAAATATGGCAACCCTAGCATATCCC
This sequence comes from Podarcis erhardii, assembly GCF_964252035.2. Taxonomy (NCBI): domain Eukaryota; kingdom Metazoa; phylum Chordata; class Lepidosauria; order Squamata; family Lacertidae; genus Podarcis; species Podarcis erhardii. The sequence goes on from NC_138508.1 coordinate 10,096,954, forward strand.
AGTAGCTATCTGGCAGCCAATGACGTTCCTCCAACACAGGCATGATATTTGCCCATCCAAGTACTCCATTCAGCAACTTGGCTGCAGCATCCGGACCAACCCCAGGGGAAGCCCCACACAGAGCACTTTACAGCAGTCTAATCACGAGGCTGGATGAATCACGGTGTAAAACAGCCATCAGCATGAATAACCCTACCCTTCCCTAAGAGCCAAGCTGAGTTGTCCTAACCATGACATCACCCTTGTTTAGTCCATCCTCTATCACATTTGTAAAAAGCACAGGATGAGACCTGGCCGAGTTGAACCACCCTGATAGTGCAATCTCGTGCATGTTTACTCAGAAGTAGGGATGGGGAAGAAATTCAGTTCAGTTCACTTTTTAGCCTACCTAATTTGTACTTCCTAAAGGAAGCACCACACAAATATCCCTCAAAATCCGCACTTCTCTGAATTTTTCAGCAAGGTTCTCCAACCCCCCCAAAATTGTGTCCCCCAAAAAGTGTGTGTTAGGGTAAAGAGTCCATGAAAATGAATGTATTGGTGAAAGTAACACACAAAAATGTAATGGGGGGGGGGCAGAAATCTTATGTTGTTTTATATTAGGAGAGATGTGCATTAAATTCGCCTGAGAATTTTTGTGAGCTTTTTTTTTTTAATGTTTCGTTCACAAACTGATGTAGAAATGTGGAAGAATGGGCAATCAACAGATTTGCCCCTCCTTCCTCAAAAGCAAGTCTCCCTGCTTTCAGTGGAGCTTACTCCCAGGTAAACGCATGCATAGGATCGCAGCCCTGACCCTCTTGATTTCAGCGGGCGAGACATCCAATACAGCCATCAGTGTGTTTACTCCAAAGTCAGTTCCTTTGAGCCAAATGGGAATTTCTTTCTAGGAACTGTGGATGAGAGCGCAGCTCTCAGCCAACATTCAGCGGCCCCACGATGGGAACTTAATCGGTTGGCAAACAGCTGCCCTTTGCTTGGCATAGCTGTCAACTTTTCCCTTTTCTTGCATGGAATCCTATTCGGAATAAGGGAATTCCCCTTTAAAAAAGGGAAAAGTTGACAGCTATGTTGCTTAGACGGTGCCCCAGAGTTTTATTTTATTTTTCCTGCTGTTGAACGAAAAACAGAAAGGGAGCAACAGATGTTTCTCTTACGCCGTGTTCTGTAAGAGTATCCAGAACAAGTCGGAAAATTCCCAGGAGTTCCTTCCACCAGAGATTCCCCTTCCCCTTTGATCCTATTCAGAGAAATCCTCTGCCATACTCACCTAGTGTTGTGGCAAAAGTGGCCGCTGTCAAATCCTCCCTCTCCGTTCTTTGCCAGAGGTGCTCGGCCAGTGAACCGCTGGCGCTCCTGAAGGGGGGGGGGGTCTCGCCGTCCTGCGGCATTCAAGCAGACTGAGGCTCTCGGAAAGCCAAGAGGAAAGTTAAGTCACTGGAGGGGTGGGAGAAGAGAGAGAGAGAGAGAGAGAGAGAGTTCACGAATGAAGAAACTCCTCGCAGATCAGCCTGCAATAGATTGGATTCCTTTGCACTCATCCTCTGAAGCTCCTCCAAAGCATGTGAGCTTCGCTGTAATGATTTTGAAGCATGTGTCTCTCTCTCTGTGTGCGCGCTGCTCTTTATGTTCCGAACGCTAATATTTTTACAGCGACCAGTTTCCTGGAGCATCTCGCGTGGGTGAGGACTTCTTCTCTCACAATGACACAGGCAAACAATCCTAAGAATGCCAGCTGAAATTCCCTCTTTGCAGATGTGCGTCCCGAGCAAAACGTCGCCGCTTGGAGGTCGCAGAGATCGCTTGCCTGAGATACAGATGTGTGCGGCTGTGGGTGTCTGGGTCAAGTCGTGTTCGTCTTAAAGCGTGGTTGGGGGGGGGTCAGGGGGTTGGAGAGAAGGAACAGCAGCCCCACCATGCAACAGAGCCAAAGCATATGGTCCAAAGGGGGATGTGAATTGGCGATAATTCGTGCCTTCGCCCACGCAGCGCGGAAAGAAAGGGAATCTAACACTGCAACAGTTGTGTTTGGATTTTGTGTGTGTGTGTGTGTGTGTGTGTGTGTGTGTGTGTGTTATTCAAAACTAGCTCCACAAGCGTAACAGTTTAGTCTGTAGTAGCAAAACAAAAAACAAAAAAAGGCAGTTCTAAGAGGGATTCAAACACGAAACCTTCAGATTGCAAGATGAGAGCTAAGTTGGAGGTTTTGTGTAACAAATGGGCTCTCCACCCCCATCCCCACCCCCCGCTCAAAGATCTGGCTTTTTGCATGAAGGGAAGTTTGCAAAAACTCCACTAGATAAGGGTCAGACAGCAGTTGCTCAATGCAAGTGATGTTAATCTATGGAACTCCCTGCCACAGGGGACAATGCTGGCCATCAGCTGGGATGGCTTTAAAAGAGGCTCTGCTCTGTCTCCATACTTAGAAGCAGCCATGCTTCTGAACGCCAGTTACTGGAAACCACAGAAGAGGAGAGGGCCTTTGTGCCCGGTTCCTGCTTGTGGGTTTCACGCAGACATCTGGTTGGCCCCTACGAGAACAGGGTGCTGGGCTGGATGGGCTATTGGCCTGATCCAGCAGACTGCTCTTATGCTCTTACGAGATGCTCTACCACTGAGCATGGCCCTCCCGCAATGCGCTAAGGGGTTGTTGTTTTTTTACTTTTATTTTTTTACCAACCGCCAAAACACAAACAGTGAAACCCCCTGGCAGCTGATACATTGGGTGTACAATATTCAATAATATACATTATTCAATAATATACATATTCAATAATATTCAATAATAACATATTCAAATTAACCCTAGGTATACTTCTATATACCTTAACACTCCTCCTTCCACAAGGTTTATTTAACTTTTAACATTTTAATTGCCCCAAATTGTTCAAACCTACTCAAATAATTGAGTATCTTCTCAAACCAATCCTCCTCCTTCTCACTGACCTTAAACCCTTTCATTCTATGTATTTTCACAGTTAGGTATTCTAAAATTATAATATTATTCAGTTTTTTTCCTCCATTGGTTTATCCCTAGCTCTTCTGCATTTTTCCAGTTACTCGCTATAACCTGTCTGGCTGAGGTTACCATTAATTTTACCCATTTACTTTCCTCTTTTGTTTTTAACACAGTACTGAGTAACAAGAACCATTAATTTAGTTATTTCCACGTTCCTTCCCACGATGCCCCATATTTCTATACCAATGTGTTTCCAAAATTCATTAACTAATGGACAATCCCACCACATATGACTGTATGTTCCCATCACTCCACATTTCCTCCAGCAATTCTTACTTCCAGATTTTGTAATATGATATAACCTTACTGAATTATAATACCATTTTTGTACCAGCTTCAACCCCTGTGCCTGGATTATCCTAGAGGTCACTAAGTGTTTGTCCTTAAGCCAACAGCAAGGTGCCTTCCATCTTGAATTATATCCCTGCTCCTCATGTTGCAGGACTCAAAATCCAAGCATTCCCTGGAGGGCTTAGCTGGGTGGACCAGGGGTCCAGCTCTGTTATGGCAGCTTTCCATTTTCCTAGCATATTTCTAGGGCAGTGGTCTCCAGCAACTGGTACGCAGAAGTAGGTAAAGGTAAAGGACCCCTGGATGGTGAAGTCTAGTCAAAGGCGACTGTGGGGTTGCGGTGCTCATCTCACATTCAAGCCGAGGGAACCGGCATTTGTTCACAGACAGCTTTCCAGGTCATGTGGCCAGCAGGACTAAACCGCTTCTGGCGCAACGGGACACCATGATGGAAACCAGAGTGCATGGGAATGCCGTTTACCATTGCGCCACAGCAGTACCTATTTATCTACTTGCACTGGTGTGCTTTCGAACTGCTAGGTTGGCAGGAGGTGGGACAGAGCAAGGGGAGCTCACTCCGTCACAGGGATTCGAACCGCCGACCTTCTGATCGTCAAGCCCAAGAGACTCGGTGGTTTCTACCACAGCGCCACCCGCGTTACCATTACCTCAGAAGTATTGCAGCCTCCAACTGTGGAGAATCATAGAATTTTTTAGAGTTGGAAGAGACTTTGAGGATCTAACCCCCTGCAACCTTGTTATTTAAAGCCCTCATACCTATGGGACCGCCTCTCCTATTATGCCCCGCGGAGGACCTTAAAGTCCACAAATAACAACATATTGGAGTTCCCAAGTTGCAAGGTGGTTAGATTGGTCTCAACTAGGGCCAGGGTCTTTTCAGTACTGGCCCCGACTTGGTGGAACGCTCTGTCACAAGAGACCAGGGCCCTGCGGGACTTGACATCTTTCCGCAGGGCCTGCAAGACAGAGCTGTTCCGCCTGGCCTTTGGTTTGGACTCAGTCTGACCCTTACGTTTCTCTCCCCTTATGGTCTTGATTTATCGGCTACTTTAAAATGAGGCTGCGTTTTAAATTGCATTTTAACCTGTATTTTAAATTGGGGTTTTTTTTCTCTCTCTCTTTCCCCTATTGTGTTTTTACTGTGTTTTTATTGATGTTAGCCGCCCTGAGCCTGGCTCTGGCCAGTGAGGGCGGAGTATAAATAAAAATATTTTATATTATTATTATTATTATTATTATTATTATTATTATTATTACAGTGGTACCTCAGGTTACATACGCTTCAGGTTACATACGCTTCAGGTTCCAGACTCCGCTAACCCAGAAATAGTGCTTCAGGTTAAGAACTTTGCTTCAGGATGAGAACAGAAATCATGCTCCGGTGGTGCGGCAGCAGCGGGAGGCCCCATTAGCTAAAGTGGTGCTTCAGGTTAAGAACAGTTTCAGGTTACGAACGGACCTCCCCTCCGGAACGAATTAAGTACGTAACCCGAGGTACCACAGTACTATTATTACTATTATTATTATTGTCAGCACCACTCTCTAACCAACTGAGCTATGCATAAAACCACCCAAGTTGCTGGCCTCACTGCCTCTTGTGGCAAGGAGTTCCATAGTCTTCTATGCGTTGTTTTGCACAGCAGATTCAATCCCTGGCATCTCTGGATGGAGCTGGTCAAAGACTGCTCCTGTGTGAAGTCCTGGAGAGCACTGTGGGGCAGTGGTCTAACTCTGTATAAGGCATCTTCCTTTTTTTTTTAAAAAAAAAAGTTTTTTATTTATACTTTGCAAATTTATACATTTCATTAATTTTACAATCCATTTTAACATTTCAAAATTTGACTTCCTTCCCTCTTCCTTCCTTCTGCGGTTCCCTAAATTAATTTTTCCCCCATATCTTCTGCATGTCCAAATTCATTTAACTTACTCATTTAATTATCAACTGTAAATATATGCTCTTATAAAACTACGATAATCCTGCTAATGTTTTTATCTGTTTACAAGTTATCTGTAAATATTCAATAAACCATTTCCATTCTGTTATAAAGAATTTGTTATCTTGATTTCTTATTCTTCGGGTGAGTTTCGCCATTTCTGCATATTCCATGAGTTTCTGTATCCATTCTTCCTTTGCTGGGACTTCTGCTTCTTTCCATTTTGGGGCAAGTAGCATTCTTGCTGCTGTAGTAGCATACATAAATAAATTTCTATACAATTTAGCTAATTCTGTCCCTATAATTCCCAAAAGAGAAGCTTCTTTTTTTAATTAAAGTTATTTTGAACATCCTTTTCAATTCATTATATATCATTTCCCAGTAAGCTTTAACCTTCCAGCAAGACCACCACATATGATGAAAAGAACCTTCTTTCTGTATAACGCAGTTTCCTAAGTTCCACAGTAACATATGTTTTGGTTGAAGACAGAGTCATTTTTAAGAGCCAAACATGGCTTGAGCAAGGCTTTGTTTCACATGACACACACCAGCAGTGGGGCATCTCGACCCTCTAAGGCAGCCTTTCTCAACCTGTGGGTGCCCAGATGTTCTTGAACTACAACTCCCATCACCCCTAGCTAGCAAGGCCAGAGCTCAGGGATGATGGGAGTTGTAGTCAAACAACATCTGAGGACCCACAGGTTGAGAACTGCTGCTGTAAGGTTAGGGTGGCACCTCTAGTCAGTGGGTCAGCTTTGTCCCCACCAGGGGTCCAAATTTGGCCCACCTGGCCATCCCTGGTGAAATATACTCAGAGTCGAGAGCGGATTCCATGCTCTTTAGGTGGCACTGTGGGTTAAACCACAGAGCCTAGGACTTGCCGATCAGAAGGTCGGCGGTTTGAATCCCTGTGACGGGGTGAGCTCCTGTTACTCGGTCCCTGCTCCTGCCAACCTAGCAGTCTGAAAGCACGTAAAAGTGCAAGTAGATAAATAGGTACCACTCTGGCGGGAAGGTAAATGGTGTTTCCGTGTGCTGCTCTGGTTCACCAAAAGCGACTTAGTCATGCTGGCCACATGACCCGGAAGCTGTACGTCGGCTCCCTTGGCCAATAAAGCGAGATGAGCACCGCAACCCCAGAGTCGGCCACTACTGGACCTAATGGTCAGGGGTCCCTTTACCTTTACCTTTATTCAGCTCATAGTGGTGAGGAGGAATGCAAGTTCCCCCAGAACGTCTGCTTTATATACAGTATATTGGCTAATTCCGGGATTCTCCTGTAGGCCAATCAGGTTGCGGATTCACTTTCACCTGGAGCTGGTTTGGGTGGCTCCTGTGGACCAATCAGACTGCTGTATTCTGGATCCTATTGTTTTAGGACCAATTAGACTGCTGCATTCTGGATCCTGTTGTTCTAGGACCAATCAGACTGCTGCATTCTGGATCCTATTGTTCTAGGACCAATTAGACTGTTGCATTCTGAATCCTATTGTTCTAGGACCAATCAGACTGCTGCATTCTGGATCCTGTTGTTCTAGGACCAATCAGACTCCTGCATTCTGGATCCTATTGTTCTAGGACCAACCAGACTGCTGCATTCTGGATCCTCTTGTTTTAGGAGCAATCAGACTGCTGCATTCTGGATCCTCTTGTTTTAGGAGCAATCAGACTGCTGCATTCTGGATCCTATTGTTCTAGGACCAACCAGACTGCTGCATTCTGGATCCTTTTGTTTTAGGAGCAATCAGACTGCTGCATTCTGGATCCTCTTGTTTTAGGAGCAATCAGACTGCTGCATTCTGGATCCTCTTGTTTTAGGAGCAATCAGACTGCTGCATTCTGGATCCTATTGTTCTAGGACCAACCAGACTGCTGCATTCTGGATCCTTTTGTTTTAGGAGCAATCAGACTGCTGCATTCTGGATCCTCTTGTTTTAGGAGCAATCAGACTGCTGCATTCTGGATCCTATTGTTTTAGGACCAATCAGACTGCTGCATTCTGGATCCTATTGTTCTAGGACCAATCAGACTGCTGCATTCTGGATCCTATTGTTTTAGGACCAATCAGACTGCTGCATTTTGGATCCTATTGTTCTAGGACTAATCAGACTGCTGCATTCTGAATCCTATTGTTCTAGGACCAATCAGACTGCTGCATTTTGGATCCTATTCAACTCAGTACATAACACCTAGCAAGCTATGCCCACCTGAATGTCAGGTGTGGGTCTGGTACCAGCATACTGTATCTTCAAAGGCCTTTAATACATAGGCACACATTTCTCTTTCCCAGGTTTCAAACAGGTTTCTGAAAGAATATCACAGCCTGCAATTCATCTTTGAGTTAGGCAAAAGTGGGGCGAATTTGCACTCTGGGAACAGCAACTCTCCTTTCAAATTCTCAGCGCAGAATCATAGAATCACAGACTTAGAGGGCACCCTGAGGATCATCTAGTCCAACCCCCTGGAATGCAGAAACACACAGTTGTCCCTTACGGAAATTGAACCTGCAACCTCGGCGTTATCAGCATCACGCTCTAACCAACTCCAGAGAGCTCAGGGCAGAATGCTTGGCGTGGTTCCATTGATCCTTACAACAACCCTCTGAGGTAGGCTGAGCCGAATGATAGTGGATCACTGGCTCACAACCATCCAGCGAAAGTCTTTTTTTTTTTAAAAAAAATAATTTTTATTAAGTTTTCTGACACATCACAACAAAAACAAAACAAACAGAACACAGAACAAAAACATATAGAACATGACTTCCCCTTACCTCCCTTTCCCTGCATCCTTATTTCACAATTCTTTAGCAACCCTTTGATCAATTTCCTTATTAATTCTCTTTAGATTTACTTAAAATTATTGTTTACAGCTGTAATTCTCTAATTCATACCCCTTGACATCTTAACGATCCTCGATTTTACAAGAGTCTTTGAGATATATTTTGAATTTCTTCCAGTCCTCTTCCACTGTCTCTCTCCCCTGGTCGCGGATTCTGCCGGTCATCTCTGCCAATCCCATGAATTCTGTCACCTTCGTCTGCCATTCTTCCAGAGTAGGTAATTCTTGCATCTTCCAATACTTTGCCAAAAGAATTCTTGCTGCTGTAGTTGCATACATAAAGAATGTCCTATCATCCAGCGAAAGTCTTTTAGAGCTGATCCTTTAGGCAGGAACCTTTCTACATATGTGGTGGGAGTGCAAAGAGATAGTGGGATTTTGGGAAAATGTCTATAATGAACGGGAAAAGATATTTAGATTTTCATTTGAAAAAAACCCAGAATCCTTTTTCCTAGGTATCATGTCAGAGGAAATAAAAAGAACGGTCAGACCAATATTTATGTATGCAATTACGGCGGCAAGGTTATTGATTGCCAAAAATGGGGAAAGCAGCAGCGTCCCAACTAAAACAGACTGGTTATCTAAAATGATGGAATACTTCCATATTGCCGAACTAACAGGGAGGATAAGAGGAGATATGGTACAAAAAGTGAATAAGGAGTAGGAATACATCAACATTTATGTGGAAAAAGTAGAATTTCTGACAGATACTGAGTGAATCCAGAAAATGATTAGAGTGAGAGTTAAGTTAAGAGAAGAGAAGAGATAAAAGAAATAATAAAATGTATTTAAGCTAGTTGGAAAAATAAAGTAGCGTAACAAGAACGGCTGGAAGTCAAGTCACTTGGCGGGTGTCCGTGTGGGGTAGGTGTGTAGGTATGTAGATATGTATAGTATGTTGTTGTTTAGTCGTTTAGTCGCATCCAACGCTTCGTGACCCCCTGGACCAGAGCACGCCAGGCACTCCTGTCTTCCACTGCCTCCTGCAGTTTGGTCAAACTCATGCTGGTAGCTTCGAGAACACTGTCCAACCATCTTGTCCTCTGTTGTCCCCTTCTCCTTGTGCCCTCCATCTTGCCCAGCATCAGGGTCTTTTCCAGGAAGTCTTCTCTTCTCATGAGGTGGCCAAAGTCTTGGAGCCTCAGCTTCAGGATCTGTCCTTCCAGTGAGCACTCAGGGCTGATTTCCTTCAGAATGGAGAGGTTTGATCTTCTTGCAGTCCGTCTCCTCCAGCACCAGAATTCAAAAGCATCAATTCTTCGGCGATCAGCTTTCTTTATGGTCCAGCTCTCACTTCCATACATCACTACTGGATGTATAGTATAAGGTAGGCATGTTTTATGTTATGAAAATTAGGTAGTGTGTTGTGTACATGTATTGTGTAAATGTATATGTATGTATTTTCTATGTTAATAAAATAAATAAATAAATAAATAAAGCTGATCCTTTGGGCATTGTTTTTGAATGCCTTTGTGCTGGTATTCTGTTATGCCGACTTTTTTTTTGGTAAGCCCAGTCATTTTCTTCTTATTCACTATTCCACTTATATCCCATATTCCCCCCCACCAAGGAGATCAATGTAAACAGGGAGGCAGAGGAGCTTATTGTCACAACGACCCTGCGAGGAAGGCTAGGCTGACACACACACACACACAAACACACACACACACAGAGTAGCTGGCCCAAGTGAGCTTCAGATGCGAACCAAGTCCTAACCCAAGACACAAATTCTTTTTCGTGAACACCACCGATTCATTTCAATGCATGAAGCAACTCTGCAGTTTGTGGAGTTTTCCAACCAATGGGGTCCTTGCTTTGCATTGCCATTTTTTAATTTGATTGTTTGCAGGGCTTGCAGCTTCGGTCTTCTAAGTCTTCACTCCGTCTCAGAGTCCTGACCTCTGAGCTCTGCCCGGACGATATCCTCTGCCTGAACCTTCAGCTTCTGTTCTTCTGTCCTCCTCAGTGAACTCTGCTGTGGACAGACTCCAAACCATATTCCTGGCACACTTCAAACCATCACACCTTCCTGTCCAAATCCCTTTTAAAAGCCATGCACCCTGCAATTCTCCCTGTGTTCTTAACCCAGATGTTTCCTTCTGCAGTCCCAGCAAAAAATCTTTGCACCACAGTTTTGTGGTGAGTGCGAACGTTCGGATGTACAATTCCTGGTATCTAACAATGGTTTCTCCGTTTATTTATTTAAATGGAGGAAACTCTTATACAAGTGTTTGTGTGCTTATGTGTAAAGATCCAGGTTCTTTGTTTACTGGGAAAATCTATGTTTACTTCGGGACCCAATGTTCTATTTAAATCCAGTTTATTATTCAGAGGAAGTAATAGTTACCCCTCTGTTCTGCCTTGGTGAGGCTGCACCTGCAACGCCGTGTACAATTCTGGGCACCACAATTTAAGAAGGATATTGACATGCTGGAAGGTGTGCAGAAAAGGTCTGGAAACAAAATCCTATAAATTAACAAGCAATACACTAGTAGCTGTTAAATAGCTTCCTGTGCAGATCAGAGGAATGAAATGTAAGCGACAATCAGGATTGTAGCATTTGCGCTGCAACTTTAAACATTTCATCTCAGGCATTTTCCCACTTAGTTCAGTGGGGCTTCTTCCTTGGCCAGTGGGCACAGGATCACATCCTCCAATATAATGAAATATTTCGATCAAGGGAAGTCTCCCTGCCGAATCAGCTAGGAGATTATTATTACAGTGGTACCTCTGGTTACGTCTGCTTCATGTTACGTTCTTTCAGGTTACGTCCCGCAGTGACCCGGAAGTACCAGAAAGGGTAACTTCCGGGTTTCGCCGCTCACGCATGCGCAGATGTGCAACATGACTTCACACACATGCGCAGAAGCGGCAAATCGCGACTGCTGCGGGTTGCGCTCTTTTCATGTTGCGAACGGGCCTCCGGAATGGATCCCGTTCACAACCAGAGGTACCACTGTATTTATATTTTTTAAAACCAGCCATTTTAATTATTTGTAATGCATGTGGCACACACACAACCCCCCCTCCCCAAAAAACACCCTGCATACGGTAACCTTCTTTTTAGAAGAGGCAATGCGTGTCTCCTAAATTGTGGTGTGAGTATCATCAAACTCCAAGCAAGGGGTTATTCTCTTATGAATTATTTCATGCAGATAGATGGATTCCAACTGATACAATCAATCAGCTCTGGGGTTGTTGTTTTTTAATCTGCTGATGGTCTTAATATGAAGAATTAATGAATACAAATTGATCAGCCAGGGTTTTTTCCCTTCTTCAAATCAAACGTCCATTACAGTAAAACGAGTCTGGCAGAAAGCGAGCCAATAAATGACCAATTGATGGCTGAATAAATGAGCTGAAATCGAACTCGGATGCAGCTGAGAGAGAAGCAGAGATTGGTTGGCAGCGTACATAACTGGGTGTCTGGATCTGCCTTGACTCAATGAGATATATATATATATGCCAACTGCAAATGAGCTGATGGCCTGGTCCCCAGCGGATTACGATTCGGCCGAGAGCAGCCCAGTCTCCCAGACTTCGCTGTCCATATGGCATTTGCCTTCCAGATGTTTTACAGCTTGGAAAGACGTTTCTCATCGCCGAGAAATGTAAAGAATTTCTAAATAGGATTTTTTAAAAAGGGTTCAGCCTGCGTTACTCAGCAGGCAAAGTTAGCGAGGGATGTGATGGGGGATGAGAAAAGTTGGAAGGGGAGTGGAGTGGAGGATCTAAAAAGGAAAAGATTTGGCAGCTGGGCCATTTCCACCCGTTCGGAAGTCACAAATGTGAGCCTTGTCTACATGTGCTCTCGCGCACAGACACACACAGATTTAATGTGGATTTTAATAAGCGCTTCATGCCTGCCCCCTAGTGGAAAGAGATGTGCCGACCTTTGCTATGTTCAGGTAAGATGGGTGTTTCCCAAACATTGGACTACAATTCCCATCGTCCCTGGCCACTGCTAAAGATGATGGGAATTGTAGTCCAAAAATGGATGGAGACCCAAATTCACAGGTAATAATAATAATAATAATAATAATAATAATAATAATAATAATAATTTTTTATTTATACCCTGCCCTCTCCGGCCAGGGCTGGGCTCAGGGCGGCTAACACCAAATATAAATCACAATAAAACGTAATAGAAAAAAAGAAAAAAACAGTTAATTAAAGTACGGCTTAAAATACGGCTTAAAATGCAGCCCCATTTTAGTAGTAGCCCATAAATCAAGAACATAAAGGGAGGAAACATCAGCTATTCACCCAAGCCAGCTATCCATGCTGGTCCTACATTGGCCAGCAAAAAAGCCAAGGGAAAATTTATATACCAAATCCCATATAAGGAGTCAGAGTGAGTCCAAGCCGAAGGCCAGGCGGAATAGCTCTGTCTTCCAGCCCTGTGGAAAGAGTCAATTGCCTTAGGGCCCTGGTCTCTTGTGACAGAGCGTTCCACCAAGTCGGGGCCAGTGCTGAAAAGGCCCTGACCCTAGTTGAGACCAATCTAACTACCTTGCGACTTGGGACCTCCAAAGTGTTGTCATTTGTGGACCTTAAGGTCCTCCTCGGGGCATATAAGGAGAGGTGGTCCCGTAGGTACGACGGTCCTAGTCTGTAGATGGACAGGATAGGCCATTGCCTGATCCAGTATGGGCCATTGGCCTGATTCTTAACGGGAATCTTTTCATTCTCAGTAGCTTCTCCCAGATGCTGAACAGGTCAACGCAGAAAGCAGGACACAAAATCCTTTAACCATGTCACACATTGATTGCAAGATGGCAAACCACTCAGTCAAACGGTGTCAAAGAACGTCAAAAACCATCAAGTATTTTAACACATTGATTTTATTAGAGCTGGATGTGAACACACAAAAATCCAGGGATATAGGAAGTTGTCTTATCCCAAGCCAAGCCACTGATCTGTCTAGCCTGTCTGCTGTTCTCCAAGGTTTCAGATGGGGTCCTTGAGACACCAAGAAATGAACCTGGGGCAATCTGCCAGGTGTTCCATCACTGAGCCATAGGTCTTCCCCAAAGGAAATTTGTCTTCACCTGAGGGCTGGGACCATAGCTCATGGTTTAGGCTCAGCTTGCAGACGTTTCCAGGTCCAATCCCAGGTGTCTCCCATTAGAAGGATCAGGTAGCAGGTGGGGTGCAGGGACTCCCAGCTGGCCATTGCTTGTCAAAATAGACATGACTGAAGGAGAGTCTCCCATTGTTCTGCCTGGACACTGAGGTCCAGCTCCGAGGGCCTTCTGGCAGTTCCCTCCCTGCGAGAAGCCAAGATACAGGGAACCAGGCAGACGGCCTTCTCGGTGGTGGCACCCTCCCTGTGGAACGCCCTCCCACCAGATGTCAAAGAGAACAACAACTACCAGACTTTTAGAAGACATCTGAAGGCAGCCCTGTTTAGGGAAGCTTTTAATGTTTGATGTATTGCTGTATTTTAATATTTTTTTGGAAGACGCCCAGAGTGGCTGGGGAAGCCCAGCCAGATGGGCGGGGTATAAATAATAAATTGTTGTTGTTGTTGTTGTATTTGGTCATCATGTTGCCTTGGATATCACTGACTATTGTTTGCAACACAGGGGTTAAATGGGCTGGGAAGCTAAGATGCGGAGGAAGCAACAGGGCACATAGGAACCCTTCCAAGCATTCCGACCAGACTGATTTGCCGCAACACTTTGCAAGTCGTGGGATCGGACCCTGGACCCCTATGCCCCCTATGTGATGCCACTGGCGATGTCATCTAGCTCAAACTCCTGCAATGCCGGAATCACAACTAAAACCGCATAATTTCCCCAGCCCAGGAATCCTAAATATTGCCACGGGGCTAGAATCCTGCACACAGATTTCCAGGCTGGTTCCATCCAGACCTTTCTCAGCAGCAAAACCAAAGCAGGCACAGAGGTGGTGGCCCGGATCGTGGTGATCAGCCACGGCTTTAAAAGAAACAGAATTTACCGTATTTTTCGCTCTATTGGATGCAGTTTTTCCCCTCCAAAAATTGAGGGGAAATGTGTGTGCGTCCTATGGAGCGAACACAGACTTGTGCCATAGCCGCGTGCAACCCCTCCAGCAGGGAGAGGCTGCACGGGGCTAAAGGGGAAGCCAAAGCAGCGAGCAGGATCCATCCATTAGCCCTGCGGAGCGTCTCCCGGCAAGGAGAGGCTGCACGGGGCTAAAGGAGAAGCCAGAACAGCGAGCGGGATCCATCCTGCTGGCTGCTTTGCCTTCTTCCATAGCTGCGCGCAACCCCTCCGCAAGGAGAGGCTGCACGGGGTTATGGCTTCTTTAGCCCTGTGCAGCGTCTCCCGGCAAGGAGAGGCTGCACAGGGCTAAAGGGGAAGCCAAAACAGCGAGCGGGATCCATCCCGCTTGCTGCCTTGGCTTGTTCCATAGCTGCGCGCAACCCCTCTGACAGGGAGAGGTTGTGTGCGGCCTGTACGCTGCTCTTTGGGACTGGAGGGGGGAAATATTTTTTTTTCTTGATTCCCCCCCCCCACAAAAGCTGGGTGCACCCTATGGTCCGGTGCGCCCTATGGTGCGGAAAATACGGTACCGCTATTTCCCTGCAGTTCTTCTTTGCCTTCTGTCTCTTCAGGACTGTTTGTGGAGCTTGCTAGTGGACTTTCTCTTGGAATCCCTCAAGGCGGCTTTGATTTCTTGAGTCACTGTGTCCTGCCACGGCTGGCTGCAAAAGATGAGCGGCAAATAGGAGACCACCTCTCTGATGCGGGGCGGCGGGCGATAAGGACTTGCTTGAGCTGAAGCTCATTCGCTCCCCATGCCCAGAGCAACCCGCCCTAGTATAAAAACCTGCTTGCACAATCAGCAGTCAGAACTTCCTGTCCCGAGATAACAGGAATTTATGTGCTTTATTTTGGAATGTCTATGAGCTGCTTCATCCAGGGGTTGCCAATGGCGGGGCCAATGGTGGCCACATACCGCCCTGTAGAAATGAGCTTTCACTCTCTGAGAAAGTACATAGAGCTGAAGGAGGAAGTTGGAAGAACGATGCTGTCAGGGAACTGACATCAGAACGAGCAGTGGAGGCAAGGCTCCAAAGCGATGCAGGAGAGGGGACCAGCAGGGGGGAAGGAATTCAGCGCAACACTGGTAGAGGAGGGGGGGAGATGGAGGAAGCGGAGAGAGGTCTCCAAGACTCTTCACCCGAGACCAGTGGGGAAAGCGCAGGCACACCTCTGCTTTCCCCTTACTTGCGTAGAAGAGTTCCGCGCAGGGAGAGTAGGAGGAGACTTGGCGTCAAACAGCTCTTATGCTGGAAGAGGTTCAAGAAACACCCACTGACAGATTCTGCAAGCGACTGAATGGCCATGGAGTGTGGGCTGTCAGCCAAAGCATGGTTAGCCAGGCAATCTAGCCAAAACTGGCGGCAAGTAACCCCTTATAACCATTACAGATGCTCTTCCCTACTTCCTCTTGCAGCTCTATGGGCTTCTCAAGGCTCAGATTCATTCTAAGGGATCTGACTTTTGCCCACATTCCTTGGAAAAGTGAAGTATGCGGTGTCTACAAAAGTATGCGGTGTATACAAAAAAAAGTATGCGGTATACAAAAAAAGTATGCGGTGTATACAAAAAAGTATACACTTTTTTGTGGCTCCCTGATCATGAAGAGAGGGTGTCGCCCACAGTTTTCTCTTTTTGTTAAGTGCTTTGAGGGGTTTTGTTTGTTTGTTTACAATGTATAAATGTTAATAAATAATTAATAACTATTTCACTCATTCCAGGGCTACCTTTGAAGGTGACCCAGAAACTACAACTATTCGAGAATGTGGTAGCTAGACTGGTGACTGGGAGCGGCTGCCAAGACTACATAACACGGGTCTTGAAAGACCTACATTGGCTCCCAGTATGTCAAAGTGTTGGTGCTGATCTTCAAAGTCTTAAACAGCCTCGGCCCAGTAGACCAGAAGGAGCGTCTCCACCCCCATCATTCTGCCTGGACACTGAGGTCCAGCGCTGAGGGCCTTCTGGTGGTTCCCTCCCTGCGAGAAGTGAGGTTACAGGGAACCAGGCGGAGGGCCTTCTCAGTAGTGGCACCCACCCTGTGGAACACCCTCCCATCAGATGTCAAAGAGATAAACAACTACCTGACTTTTAGAAGACATCTGAAGGCAGCCCTGTTTAGGGAAGTTTTGAATGACTGATGTTTTAATGTATTTTTAATATTCTGTTGTGAGCCGCCCAGAGTGGCTGGGGAAAAACCCCAGATGGATGGGGTAGTCTCTCTCTCTCTCTCTCTCTCTCTATATATATATATATATATAGTGGTACCTCAGGTTAAGAACTCAGGTCCGTTCTTAACCTGAAACTGTTCTTAACCTGAGGTACCACTTTAGCTAATGGGGCCTCCTGCTGCCGCCGCCGCGCGGATTCTGTTCTCATCCTGAAGCAAAGTTCTTAACCTGAGGTACTGTTTCTGGGTTAGCAGAGTCTGTAACCTGAAGCATATGTAACCTGAAGCATCTGTAACCTGAAGTGTCTGTAACCCGAGGTACCACTGTGTATTTGTGTGTGTATGTGTGTGTGTGTGTGTGTGTGTTGTTGTTGTTGTTGTTGTTAAAGCCCACAACCGTACTCACCCTGGTTTCACTTCAGGAGGACGTGGTAACAGTTTGGTGAAGCCCTTCTTTCCTACCAGCCAATAGGTTTCTTCTAACCCTTTGCCCTATAAGCATGGAAAAGGGAGACCATCAAAAACTCACTGGAATGGTCAGTGCCATTTTTGCAAATAATAACCAGAAGTCTTCCGACTGGGAAGTGCAGATGTGTTGGGCCCAGCAAAGTAACTGCAGAAGCACAACAAAACCTGCATGTGCGGCAGAATTTTCCCCAGTCCCCCTGTACACCCGGGAACCCCCACAATCTGCAGATCTGCCCTGGGGGTTTCCCAACCCTCCAGATCAGATTTGGAGAAGTGCAGAAGGAGGAGGAGCAGGAAGAGGAAGAGGAAGAAGGCACCTTATGTGGTGCATAGGAAGGGGCAAGTCCGTCAATTTCACTTTCCTTCAGATCCCCATTTCTACATCCGCTTGCAGAATTTTTTAAGTCAACGTGAAAATTCATCAACCTCTTAGTGCAAATTTCCCCTGGCATAAATACGCTTCTGTGCAATTTGGCCCAAGAGACCCGTTTTTGCAAAGCCATTTCCCCATATTATACGTAATGGTCACTATTAGATGCATTTTTAAAATAACAATTTATTATTCATACCCCGCCCATCTGGCTGGGTTTCCCCAGCCACTCTGGGCGGCTTCCAACCGAATATTAAAAACAATACAGCACGCTTGAATGTGCATTTTTGCACACATTATCTGGCTGAAGAACTGCATTGCAAAATTCGGAGAGGTGTGAATTTCAAAGAACGGCTGTGTTTTGGTTCAGGTATCATTTCGGCAAGCAAAATATTCAGTCGGTTGGTCTTCAAATGCAAACTGAATTGAATTTTTCCTCCATCCCGAGTGGAATGAGAGGAATTCGTTCCACTTGTATGTACACTTCGTGCTGAGCAGCCTTCCCTCCACCTGGTGACCTGCAGATGTCTTGGACTAAGATCCAGTTTCCCCTCCTTCTCCTTACATCTCATTTAAAGATCTCTGAGAGATCTGCATTGGCTCCCAGTACGTTTCCAAACACAATTCCAAGTGTTGGTGCTGGCCTTTCAAGCCCTAAACACACCCATCGTTCAGCCCGGGACACTGAGCTCCAGTGCTGAGGGCCTTCTGGCGGTTCCCTGACTGCGAGAAGTGAGGTTACAAGGGACCAGGAAGAGGGCCTTCTCGGTAGTGGCACCCACCCTGTGGAACGCCTTCCCTTCAGATGTGAAGGAAATAATCAGCTCCTATCTTTAAAAGACATCTGAAGGCAGCCCTGTTCAGGGAAGTTTTTAATATTTAACGCTGTACTGTTTTTAACACTTGATTGGGAGCCACCCAGAGTGGCTGGGGAAACTCAGCCAAATGGGCGGGGTATAAATAATAAATTATTATTATTATTATTATTATTATTATTATTATTATTATTATATTAAAGCTGATCTCTGCCAGTCCAGGGACCTTTCGGTCCACCAAACTGAGTGTTGCCTCCTCTGGCTGGCAGAAGCTCCTCCAGGTTCTCCAACAAAGCTTTCCCCCATCATCTCCTTTCTAAGACCATCTAACACAGCCTTTCTCCACCTGTGGGTCCCCAGATGTTGTTGAACTACAACTACCATCACCCTTAGGTGGCAAGGCCAGAGCTCAGGGATGATGTGAGTTGTAGTCCAACAACATCTGGTGACCCACAGGTTGAGTACCGCTGATCTAACAGGAGATGCTGGAGATTGAACCTGAGACCTCCTCGGTCCTATTGCCTGGGGTTCCATACATCCAGAATTCCCCAGACTTATCCGGGATTTATCTGTCGGAAATAGTGCCTGGGCGGAATTTCCGAAAATCGGTAAAAATGTCTGGGGAAACCCGAGCATATGGCAGCCCATGTCAGAACTGTTGGTTTTTGGAGCAAATTTTCTATATATATATATATATATATATAAAAAGCTGGGAAATGAACCTTCTGCATGTACAGCAGATATCCTGTCTGCAACCTGTGGCCATTCTCTGTTTTTGATGGTTGGTGTTTGTGCCTTCTAATAGAATCAGTCTAGAGCAGTGTTTCCCAACCTTGTGCCTCCAGCTGTTTTTGAACTACAATTCCCATCATCCCTGACCACTGGTCTTGCTAGCTAGGGATGATGGGAGTTGTAGTCCAAAAACAGCTGGAGGCCCAAGGTTGGGAAACACTGGTCTAGAGCATAGTTGTCAACTTTCAGATTTGAAAATAAGGGATCAGCAGCCTCCCCTGTCCCGGGGACAGTCTACGGGATATCTAACAATCCGGGATAGCAGCGGGAAGCAGCGGGAAACAGCGCTGGAATAAGGGTAAGGGTAAAGGTAAAGGTAAAGGGACCCCTGACCATTAGGTCCAGTTGTGACTGACTCTGGGGTTGCGGCGCTCATCTCGCTCTACTGGCTGAGGGAGCCGGCGTACAGCTTCCGGGTCATGTGGCCAGCATGACTAAGCCGCTTCTGGCGAACCAGAGCAGCGCACGGAAACGCCATTTATCTTCCTGCTGGAGTGGTACCTATTTATCTACTTGCACTTTGACGTGCTTTCGAACTGCTGGGTTGGCAGGAGTAGGGACCGACCAATGGGAGCTCACCCCGTCGCGGGGATTCAAATTGTCGACCTTCTGATTGGCAAGTCCTAGGCTCTGTGGTTTAACCAACAGTGGGAATTTCCCGCAAAAAAAGAGAAGGTTGACAGCGATGGTCTAGAGTCAGCCTACACCAGGGGTCAGCAAACTTTTTCAGCTGGGGGGGCTGGTCCACTGTCCCTCAGACCATGTGGTGGGCTGGACAATTTTTGGGGGGGGGCGAGAATGAACAAATTCTTACGCCCCACAAATAACCCAGAGATGCATTTTAAATAAAAGTACACATTCTACTCATGGAAAACCACGCTGATTCCTGGACCGTCTGCGGGCCGGATTTAGAAGGCGATTGGGCCGGATCTGGCCCCCGGGCCTTAGTTTGCCTACCTATGGCCTACACTGACTGGAAGCATCTCTCCAGGGCATATGCGCAACCCTGCCTGAAACTGTTGTTGGCTAAACCTGAGACCTTCTGCATGCCAAGCATATGTTCCATCACTGAGCTATGGCCCCTCATTGCTCTATCACTCCCCTGAAAGCAAAAATGTTGTCTTTGGCAAAGCAAGAGGGTTAAGCAGGAGACAAGATCCTTCCAGCCAGATGTTTCCGTCCAGCTCTTATTCCTTACCTTCAGCTCCGTCTTCCCCCTGAATTCTACTTTATAACCTTCGTTTAGGCTCTTCAGGGTTTTCATGGTGCTTCGGCTGATGTGGATTCTGTACGCTGCCATTTTTATTTTTTTGAAAAAGGGGGAAAAGGAAGAAAAGTTTCAACTTCAGATCTTTGTCATGTTTCCAAGTGTCGGAGTCCACCTGTCAGGGCCAGCACACCCATCAACCTCGCTGAGGCAGTCGTCTCAGGCGGCAGTGTCACGGCTAAAATGGCCGCTGTTTCTTTAATGCTTAAAAAGCAGGGTCAGCATGAGTCAGCGGCCTGCACCGGGTTGTATATATAGAGTGAGAAATGTTAGTTAGTTTGTTGGGTTGGTTAACTGGTTAGTGAAAGCTGGTTGTGTTGATGTGTGTACAGTTGGTCAGTCGCTTTTGCACAAAGACTTTTAAGAATAAAAGCAGAAAGTGCTCTGCAAGGATATTCTTGTGGATTCTTTTATGCTGACAAGGGTCTGAGGACCAGGCTGAGGAGACAAAGGGAGGTCAGAACCTTTTCTTTTTTTTTTACAAACACTGACAGGTTATGGGCCCAGTGTTTCTGAGCATGTGCAGAGTGCAAAACGACTGACAGCATCTCAGCAGGGAGATGGCGAGTCCTGGTGGTGTATGGAACCAGTGGCTGTGTGTTGGAGCAGTTGGTGGCAAGCCGTAACTGTCTGCAGCGACGCTGGGGCGGCTAGGATCTGAGGATCAGGAAAGCACTCAGCACCTGCTACTGGAACAATTTGAACTGCTAGAGGACCACAGT
The DNA here is from genome assembly GCF_964252035.2 of Podarcis erhardii. NCBI lineage: Eukaryota > Metazoa > Chordata > Lepidosauria > Squamata > Lacertidae > Podarcis > Podarcis erhardii. Next base: position 10,117,693 of record NC_138508.1, read on the forward strand.
AGGCGACTCACAGAGCGGCTACACCAGTTGCAGAGCCAGGCAGGAGAAAAGCTGGGTGGGGTGGCAGATCTGGAATGAGAGGGGCGTCCCTCACATGTCTTTGTTGCTGCTCCTTTGGCCGTGGAAAGGAACCAACGCCATCTTAGTCTCCCCCTAATGGGGAAGGTTCCTCCACCAACTCAGAAAGAGCCACGTGCCTGGGCAAAGACAGCAGTCGGATTGGTCCACAGGAGCCACCCAATCCAGCTCCAAATGGAAGTGAATCCGCAACCTGATTGGCCTACAGGAGAATCCCGGAATTAGCCAATCATGTGGGGGCCATTGTGTAAAGAATATATATAAAGCAGACATTCTGGGTAAACTTCCATTCCTCCTCACCACTATGAGCTGAATAAAGAGCATGAAATCCACTCTCGACTCCAAGTATATTTCAATGACTTGTGCAGGAGTGCTGCCCAGGAAGATGGCGTCCTGGTTTTTATTCGTGACGTGTTGGAGGGTTTGCTTTTCTCTCTCTCCCCTCCTGCCTTCAGCACACAACTGCTTCCCTGGGCTGCCTCCAGTCACCTCGGCTGGCGACGGAGGAGGCAGGGACGCCATCTTGTTTTGCCTCAGGCGGCAAAATGGCTTGGGCCGGCCCTGCCGTTGGTGCCTGTTATCGAAAAGCGCCGATAGAGGTGGGGCAGGAATTAGTAGGAACTTCAGAAGCTGTCATTTACTGAGTCAGACCATTGCTCCATCTCTCACTGCTGCCTGCACTGTCCGGCAGTGGCTCTCTAGGATTTTGGGCGTGGAAACTTTCTCATCACTTCCTTGGGTTGCCAGGGAAGGAACATGGGGCCTTCGGCAGAAAAGCAGGTGTTCCACCACTGATTTATGCAGGTCTTTCCCCATCCAAGAGAGGCCTAGTCTATCTCTGAGGACGTTCCACTGGCAGGAAGAGCTGCTTATTCAATCATTCAGACAGGCCTTTGGCCAACGAGTTGAAATGTGTTTAAAAAATTGGTTTTAACATCGTTTTTATGCATTGGTTTAATCACTTTGTTTCCCCAACGTCCTCCCCAGGGAGCCTAGAATGGCCAACAGCCAGAGAACAATATAATTACAATACAATGAAAATATTCAAAACATTCTAAAGCAGTTAAACTACACACATACCCCCACAGCTAATTATTGCAGCTCACTGGGAACGTTTTTCGATTCTCCCGGAGTGATCTACCTCAATTATACATAAGAACACAAAGAGAGCCTGCGGGATCAAGCCAATTGCCCATCTATACAAAAAAAAAAAAAAAGCACACCAAGAACTCAGGCCAATATAAGTTTCAGTAGTGGGAGTGGTCAATACTCAATAGTAACAAAAACTAATTCATTCAAAAGTATGTATTCTGACAAGGATTACAAACTTAAATTTTCTACATTTCTCAGAGATAACAACTATGCACAGAAAAGCTGAAGATACACGTTGATCTACCCACGCGTAGTTGTTATCTCTGAGAAATGTAGAAAATAACAGGATATATTTATACGAATTCTTCAAACTTACACGACCCTTTAAAAATTAGCTGATGAAGGTGAATACATCGAAACAGGGCCCTGTCCTGGTTTCTGATCCATAATTGACTTCTGCTCAATCATTGAAAGTAAGACCTTCACGTTGAATCTGACTATGGACTAACATGAACTTATCTCTACTCATAAACTCTTATGTCTAATTCTGTAACGAATTACAGTGGTGCCCCGCAAGACGTACGCCTTGCAAGACGGAAAACCCGCTAGACGAAAGGGTTTTACTGTTTTGGAGGCGCTTCGCAAAACGAATTTCCCTATGGGGTTGCTTCGCAAGACGAAAATGTCTTGCGAGTTCCCGTGGTTCCCCCCCGCTTTTTTCGCCCTTTTCCTAAGCCGCTAAGCCGCTTAACAGCTGATCCGCTGATAAGCCGCTTCTCAGCTGATCACTAAAAGCCGCTAGACCGCTAATAGAGCTAATCCGCTAAGCCGTCAATGGGCTTGCTTCGCAAGACGAAAAAAACCGCTAGACGAAGAGAATCGCGGAACGGATTAATTTCGTCTTGCGAGGCACCACTGTATTGTGTTATACATATCCTTATGAGTTTGAGTTTGAAATCTCTGTTTGAGTTTGTAATCTCTATTTGATGGAACAAGCTTGTTTTCTCCTGCTTCGGAGGATAGGACTCGAACCCATGGCTTCAAGTTACAAGAAAGGAGATTTCAACTAAACACCAGGAAGACTTTCCCGACAGAGCTGTTCGACAGTGGAATGGTCTCTCTCGGGAGATTGTGGACTCTCCTTCCTTGGAGGTTCTCAAGCAGAGGTTCGGTGGCCATCAGTCATAGATGCTTGAGCTGAGATTCCTGCATTGCAGGGGGTTGGACTAGATGACCCTTGGACCCCTCACAATTCTACGAATAGCTTTCTCCTCCATGAATTGGTCCAATCCTCTTTTAAAACCATCCAAGTTGGAGGCCATCACTGCCTTCGGTGGAAGCACGTTCCACTTGTAATTTGCTGCCGATGGGCTGCATTTGATATTCGCCGTTGCAGCCTTGGCAAACCTGCCGTTCTCCAGACGTTGTTGGACTACAACTCCCTAAGGAAGTCAGATCATCCTCCTCCAAGGCCAGGGCCTTCTCAGTGATGGCTCCACCCTGGTGGAATGCTCTGTCCCATGAGACCAGGGCCCTGCAGGATTTAACTTCCTCCACAGGGCCTGTAAGACAGAGCTATTCCACCTGGCTTTCAATTTGAACTTAGCCTGATCTTTTATTCCCCTTCCTTCCCTCCCCCTCCCCTTTTTATGAAGATTACCCGCTCTGGGATCCCACAGCTAATTCTCCCCTGGTCTCCTCGCTGGCCCAAATAGGACTAATTTAGCCAGCTAGCCCTGGTGATCATCTAATGTTTATTGGATGGATTTCCCCCTTAAATTGATTTTTGAATTCTGAATTTATTGTTATTCGCGTTTTATACTGTATTTTATGCTGTTTTTTGTTGCATCAATTGTTTTAAATTTGTTGTTAGCCGCCCTGAGCCTGGTTTTCTGAACCGGGAAGGGCGGGGTATAAATAATTTTTTTTTATTTATTTCTTATTATTATCATCAGTGCTGGGGAGGGGGTGCTGATGGGAGCTGTAGTGCAGCTACCTCTGGAGGTTAGTAGTGAAGGCTGTTTTTAATTGCATTTCTCTTGCTGCTCAAGTCCCTCTGGCGGAAAGGCAGGATACAAACGTCAACTGAGAATCAAAAATATTGTTTGTTGGCTAACTGAGTCTGCCGCGCTGGTCGGGCACCAAAACAGAAGGCTGACTGAGTTTCTGGTGGCTGATGGCTTACATCTTGCTTCGCATGAGAACGTCATGAGGCCTTGCATGAGAACGTTTTCAGTACAGTGGTACCTCGGTTTTTGAACAGCTTAGTTCACGAACAACTTGGAACCCCAATGCTGCAAAAATGGAAGTAGGTGTTCTGGTTTTCGAGCTTTTTCGGAAGCTGAATGAGCTCCATTTTCAGTCCCCTTGTGTTTCCTGTTGCTCTGTGAATTTGTGTCCCCCCCCCGCCAATTGTAATTCAAGCCTTCCATTTCCGAATGCAATGTTCTGAGGTGACATTTGGAGCTTATATTTGGTTATTTTGTTTTTGCTATTTATTTTGCGTCTTTTGTTTTGAGGCTTTTTCAGTTAATCTGTTTCTGTGACTGTGTGGATCCCAGTTCAGTTACTGATTGATTGATTGATTGATTGATTGATTGATTGACTGATTGTGTGACCACAGGAATGGATAAAAGCCCCCCACCCCCAGCCAAGCAATGACTATCATCAGTGCGGGTAAGAAATCATCATCATCATCATCATCATCTGTTTTATTTATTTTATAGTACAGTACATTGATTATTGCTTTCATTTTAAGGAGCAATGGTCTCGTTCGATAGTAAAATCAATGTTGAATTGCTGTTTTAGGGGCTGTTTTTAAAAGTCTGGAACGGATTAATCTGTTTTGCATTGCTTTCTATGGGAAAGTGTGCCTTGGTTTTGGAACGCTTTGGTTTTGGAATGGACTTCCAGAACGGATTAAGTTTGAGAACCAAGGTACCACTGTGCTTGTGGCCAAGCCAGCATTTGCTCAAATAAGAAACACCAAGAAGACTTACGCAACCCGGTGGACTCTATCCGCGAAGCTGTATTCACCGTGTCCCCAAAAAGACAGTAGCGTGGCATAGTGAGACCCACAACCCCAGCAGCGCAAGGACCTAGAAAACAGAAATGCATTGGGTGAAGGTGGAACGGATATGAGCTGCACCAGATATTGAAACACAGGAACCCTTAGTCCATCTAGCCCTCTAATGCCAACACTGACCGGCTGAGGATCTCCCTGGTTTCGACACGGGCACTGGTGCCAATTCTATGGGCTGAGGTGTCTTTGGCCCCCTCAATATCTGTGAGTGGGGGGGGGTCCCTTCAATGCTGAGGGGGCAGAAGGGGTCAAGCGTGGAGCTGAGAATGGTGTGCTTTCAGTGACTGGCTCCTCCTGAGCGCAAGAGAGGAGGCCACTCCACGCTGGGCTCCCCACTCGGCCTCCTCCCGGCGATGTGACATGCACCACGCACACGTCACGCATGCACAACGCACATCGCACACATGACATCACACAAGCACCAGGTCTTCTCAATAATAATAATAATAATCTTGGGCGCAAGTCTTCAGCTCTGGACATGGGTCTTTCCAGCCCTGTCCAGTGACACCAAGGACAGGGCCTTCTCAGTAGTGGCACCCGCCCTGTGGAACGCCCTCCCACCAGATGTCAAAGAGAACAACAACTACCAGACTTTTAGAAGACATCCGAAGGCAGCCCTCTTTAGGGAAGCTTTTAATGTTTGATGGATTACTGTATTTTAATCTTCTGTTGGAAGCCACCCAGAGTGGCTGGGGAAACCCAGCCAGATGGGCGGGGTATAAAAAAATAAATGAATAATAATAATAATAATAAGAAGAAGTATTATTATTATTATTATTATTATTATTATTGGAACCGGGGCCTTTTGCATGCAAAGCATGGGCTCTAAGACCAAACTAGGTCCATTTACCCTAAAAATAAAGCAAGAATCCATGGTTTGGAATAAAGGGCTGGATAAAAGAGGACTGTTCAATGTTGTAAATCGGCCTGCAATCTTCAGACAGAGGTTTTTCCCAGCCCTACCCAAAACACCAGGAATGGAACCTGGGACATTCTGAGCTCCTTGTTTGTTACATTTATAGACCACTCCCCCCCCAATAGGTAAAGGTAAAGGGACCCCTGACCATTAGGTCCAGTTGTGACCGACTCTGGGGTTGCAGCGCTCATCTCGCTTTATTGGCCAAAGAAGCTGGCGTACAGTCATGTGGCCAGCACGACTAAGCCGCTTCTGGCGAACCAGAGCAGCACACGGAAATGCCGTTTACCTTCCTGCCGGAAGGTATTTATCTACTTGCACTTTGACGTGCTTTCGAACTGCTAGGTTGGCAGGAGCAGGGACCGAGCAACGGGAGCTCACCCCGTCGCGGGGATTCGAACCGCCAACCTTCTGATTGGCAAGTCCTAGGCTCTGTGGTTTAACCCACAGTGCCACCTGCATCCCCCCCAATACTTTCCCCCAATTATCATTGTAGCATAATTATAAGATGATTGTTTAATCTTTGATGGTTGGGTAATTTCAAAAGGGGCCGTGGGGGAGAGTGGCTATGAATTTTGTGAAGGCACCCTGCGCTTCTGAATTGTTGTCCCTACTTTGCTGTCTGTCACACGTCAGGCATGTCACCGGTTAAATGTTCTCAGCTGCTAAACACCGCAGCTCTTAAATGCTCTCCAATGCTAAACAGCGTCACACGCCAAACTGTCAGCTTTCGGATATCAACTCAGATTTCGTGGAATGTCAAATGCAGACACCAGCTGTTCAGAATGTGTGTGAACATTCAAGCCGCCGTACAAATTTCCACCGCTGGCTGGAAGTCAGACTAGAAACTCTTTACAATTCCTGGCAAAGTCTCGGACCACCCAGCCTCCTCCCCTTTTTTGGGGGGGGACTGGAGATCTGATTAACTAATCCACCAGACGAGTTGTGTTTTTCTGTTATCTTATCCCTGAGTGACAGCTTCATCCCTTCCAGAGGTAGTCCAGAAAACAGAAAATTCAAACCATTTGCCAGGGTTCCCTCCCCAACCCCATGTTGAGAAATAAGGTGCTTATGAACACCCACACAACACACATGGCAGTCTGAAAATTATACTGCCGTTATACATATCTATGAGGTGACTGCACTTGGGACACTGAATACAATTTTAGGGGTTGGGTGGCCATCTGTCATGGGTTGAGATTCCTGCATTGTAGGGGGTTGGACTTGATGTCCCTTCCAATTCTATGATTCTAGGAAAACAGTGATGAAGGGGCTGGATCAACTGCCTTGTGAGGAAAGGTGGCGACATTTAGGGAAGCTTCATATCTTGAAAAGAGCTTCATATCTTAAAAAGTCCTTCCTTTTGTCTGTCCTTAATCTTCCAACAGTGAGAGATTTTACTTTCTTGGGCTCCACGATCACTGCAGATGGTGACAGCAGCCACAAAATTAAAAGACGCCTGCTTCTTGGGAGAAAAGCAATGACAAACCTAGACAGCATCTTAAAAAGCAGAGACATCACCTTGCCAACAAAGGTCCGTCAAGTTCAAGCTATGGTTTTCCCAGTAGTGATGTATGGAAGTGAGAGCTGGACCATAAAGAAGGCTGATCGCCAAATAATTGATGCTTTTGAATTCTGGTGCTGGAGGAGACTCTTGAGAGTCCCATGGACTGCAAGAAGATCAAACCTCTCCATTCTGAAGGAAATCAGCCCTGAGTGCTTACTGGAAGGACAGATCCTGAAGCTGAGGCTCCAATACTTTGGCCACCTCAGGAGAAGAGAAGACTCCCTGGAAAAGACCCTGATGTTGGGAAAGATGGAGGGCACAAGGAGAAGGGGAGGACAGAGGACGAGATGGTTGGACAGTGTTCTCGAAGCTACCAGCATGAGTTTGACCAAACTGCAGGAGGCAGTGGAAGACAGGAGTGCCTGGCGTGCTCTGGTCCAGGGGGTCACGAGGAGTCGGACACGACTAAACGACTAAACAACAATCTTCCAACATTCACCTTCATGGAGTTCTAGTGTTATGAGAGAGGAAGGAAAGCTTTTCTCTATGCACTTTCTCTATGCCACGTCAACTTTTAAACAAGCCATCAACCCCTGCCCCACCCCTTTGTGCAGGAGTGTTCTCCCTTGTCCAGACAGCCTCCATCAGGCGACTCTTGAGAGCAACAGGTTTCCAAGATGCAGCTTGGATGTCTAATTAGGTCAGGTTTCTCCTCCACGGACTTGTCCTTGTTGTTTTTCCTTACCCCAACGGCTGCTTGCCAGAAGCGCTGGATAGGCTGATGTAGCATGTTAGCTAATCTTCTGCAATAACCATCGAGGATGCCAGGGGGAACCTAGAAACTCAGAGCAGTGCTGGGTGGCTACAGGCCAAAGATTTCAAGGTCTTGACAAACAAACACCCATCTGGGGCCCTCTGCTTGGAAAAGAAACTCCTTCTACTCCTCCTCCTTCTTCTCCTTCCCTTTCTCTTCCTCCCTTCTCCTTCTCCTCCTCCTCTTCTTCTATCTCTCTGATGGCTTTGGACTCGGACTCAGAACCAGAGGAGTCTCAGTCTGCACCGGATCCTTTGCCTCAGGCATCATCTGAACCAAGTCTGGGGTCTGATCCTGAAGAGTCCCAGTCTGGACAGGTTCCCCTGCAACAAACACCAGCTGGGCCGAGTCAGGGGCCTGAGCCTGCCCTGGCTCCAGATGCGGGGATGACCTTGTTGCCTCCAGCTGGGCCATCACTTACAGCTGCTCCACTACCGGTTGGGTCAGGGGAGGCTGAGGCAGCCCCTGGGTCTAGTATCCCACCGACGTCTCCCGAGCTGCAGAGATGAAGGTCTGAGAGGAGAGACCTGAGTACTCGCAGGAGGAGTGCTTACCTCTGGGCGAAACAGGGAGGTGAGTCGCCAGGGGATCAGGACCAGCCACTACCCCGACAAAGATAAAAGGCTGTCGGACCCTGCCCCAGGTTGCAGAAGCATCACTGCTGTATGCCTGACCCTGCCTGGTTTCCTGCCTGCCTGACTCCTTGTGGAACCCTTGGATTCGGGACCAGACCTGCACCGCATTGCTCGGGTTACCCCCAGGCCCAGCAAACCCTCTTCTTCTCCTTCTCCTCCCCTTCTCCCCCCCCTCTCTCTCTCACACACAGCTTTCTCTCCATGCTTAGGTCCAGCCTGAATACTTCTAAATTAGCTCCTTTCATTGGCGAGATAAAGCCACAGCGTGTCGGGAGGCAACATGGGGAGGCAAGCTGAGCATTTGCTCACCCACCCAGAAAAAAACCCCTCTGAATCAAAGAAATCTTGGTGGATCCAGTTCTGGCTGGTTATGTCAGAGCCCAAAGAGGACAAGAACTCGCACCACTGCACACCCTACATACCAACAGCTTTTTGTCGATGTTGCAGGTCCCACCTGAGCTTTGTCTCCGGCAGGAGTCTTCAATCTTTTTCCAATTTTAAATCCTAGCATGCATTTGCATATCCACTGTAGAAAACCCCTCTTTACCCTCAGATATTTGCATGGTGGTAGACACTGGCATAGCATGGCGGCCCAGAGGGGCTGTTGCCCCAGGAGAAAAATTGGGGTGTGTGTGTGTGTGCAAAATTTCAAAAGAAAAATAAACTGCTTTGAGGGGTTTTTTGGGGAAAAAATACAACAGCAATCTAGCGGTGCAAAAATTTCATGAAATAAATAATAATAAAATAAGTGGCCGCTGCTGCTGCCCCCTCCCCAGCTTCCCTCTGCTGGGAAGACCCTTCCCTGTCACCATTGCTGCTGCCCCCTGGCCCTAACCGGGGGCACAATACTTGCCTTGCCCGCCCGGGGCAACCTATGCTACACCACTGGTGGTAGAGTTACTTTAGAGAAAACTCTCCAGTTCAATTCCTCAGCATTTCCAGTTCTTATGGAACAGATACGGGAACAGATACGGGAGACAACAGACAGTTGCACTAGAATCAGGGGTCGGCAAACATTTTCAGCAGGGGGCCGGTCCACTGTCCCTCAGACCTTGTGGGGGTGCTGGACTTTTTTTTTTTTTTAAATGAATGAATTCCCAGAAATAACCCAGAGATGCATTTTAAATAAAAGGACACATTCTGCAGTGGTACCTCGGGTTAAGAACTTAATTCGTTCCGGAGGTCCATTCTTAACCTGAAACCGCTCTTAACTTGAGGTACCACTTTAGCTAATGGGGCCTCCTGCTGCCACCACATGATTTCTGTTCTCATCCTGAAGCAAAGTTCTTAACCCAAGGCACTATTTCTGGGTGAGCAGAGTCTGTAACCTGAAGCGTCTGTAACCTGAAGCATCTGTAACCCGAGGTACCACTCTACTCAGGTAAGCCATTCCCCCTCACGACTCTCCCCTCCCTTCTCCACAGCAGTGGATGAGCCCCGGTGGCTGCCTACCTGTGTCTTGCAAGCGGCAGGGGCTGGCGGTGGCGGCGGGACGATGAGCGGTGTGCGAAAGGGCTCTGGAGAGGGGCCAGCAGCAACAAAGCCTGAACTGAGCCTGCTTACAACAGCGGCCACTCAAGCGCTAATGCTGCTGCTGCTGTCACCAACAAAGCCCAGCGCCCTTCCTCTCTGCTCTAGGCAGGGCAGGGAGAAGCCAGGAGGAGGGAGGGAGGGAGGGAGGGGGGGGCCGCTGAATGTGCACCCTGGCACATCTCAAACGATCAGATCCCCAGCGATTCCCGGACCGTCCGCGGGCCGGATCCAGAAGGCAGCTGAGCCAGATCTGGCCCCCGGGCCTTAATCTGCCTACCCATGCACTAGATGGACCAAGAACCTGACTTCCTGTTTTCCCCAAGACTGAGAATTCCACTTTTTTTCACTGCAAGCCCAGGTAAGGCAGAGAGAGGGTTAATGCCATTACCTGAATGCAGCCCCATCCGTACCCTGATGGGCACGTGGGGGAGGTGTTTCGCTCGAAACGACCCCACGGAGCTGAGGATGTCCAGGGACATGTTGGCGATCTCGGAGGCATGTCTGTGGCCGTTGCGTTTCGGAAGTCCTGAAGCCACCATATAGGCGTCGCCGATGGTTTCCACCTGGAAATCAAAGAGTATTGTTTTTCCCCAAAGGGCAATTAGAACTGCAGATGGGTAGACTAAGAACTGAAGGCTAAATGATGCTCACTTGTGCGGCTTGTCATGGACCAGTAGGATCTGCATCAAGCAAGGCTCATAGGCGACCAGGCCAGGTTCAAAGTTCTTGTGATGCTGCACAACTTGGGCCCAGGATACCTGAAGGACCCCCCCCCTCAGGCCCTTATATCCCAGCCTGAACACTCACACTCAGATCATCTGGAGAAGTACGGTTGGCTCTTAAGACTCCACCTTCATCTGGAGCCTTCTCTAGAACTTCATGTTTCCCTCACACACACATCCTCCTCCAAAGTAGGTGCTCCAAGACCTCACCTTGTAGACGTCATGATGGCCAATGATGGCATCAAACAGAGTGTAAAGGTCATTGAGAAGGTCCACAATCTCGATGGGCTCACTGAGGGCGGAGATGGTCGTGAAGCCAATGATGTCGCTGAAGTAGATGGTGACCTCGTCAAAATACTCAGGTTCAACGGTGGCCCCGGTTTTCAGCGTTTCCGCCACCGACCTGAAACGACACGAGGATGTCAACCTGAGCGAAGGGAAGTGCAGAATCTTCTAAGGCTTGAAAGAATGGATGAAAGAATGGATAAAGTTAAAAAATACTGAGCTATTGGACTTAGAAGGTTTTGATAACAGATTTGGTTGGCACGAATATCTATGGTGTGAGAAAAGAAAGATTCATAAAGGTTTCGAAAACCACATCTTTAGAAGATCTCTCATAGAAATATGGGAGAGATATAGAAGTTTATTAGAATCAAGAACTCCCCACTGGCTATCTCCGTTAGAAGTTATGAGTCTTAAGAAAGTCAATATGAGGGGGAACTGGATTACATATAAAGAATTGATTATAAAGGAAGGAGGAAAATGGAAAATGAAATCCTATGAAGAAGTGAAAGAGTATGTGTATGATTGGTTGCATTATTATCAGGTTAACGAAATGTTTAAAAAGGACTTAAAAGAAAGAGGTTATGAGGAAAAAGAATCAAAATTTCAAATAGAAATAATAAACAATGAAAATAAAATTTTGTCCAAGATGTATAAAATCTTGCTAGAATGGTATACAAAAGATGAGGAAGTTAAATTGGTTATGATACACTGGGCCAGAGATTTGGGTTATAATATACAGTTTAATGATTGGATAAAACTGTGGAATGAAAGTATAAAATTTACGGGATGTACTGCATTAAAGGAAAATGTTATGAAAATGATTTATAGATGGTACATCACACCTGTGAAACTGGCAAAAATGTATAAAACATGTAATAAGTGTTGGAAATGTAAAGAAAAAGAAGGAACATTTTATCATATGTGGTGAGATTGTAAGAAGGTGAAGGGCTTCTGGGAAATGATATCTAATGAGATGAAAAAGATGTTGAAATATACGTTTGTTAAGAAACCAGAGGCTTTTCTTTTAGGAATAGTAGGAAATGAAATAAATAGAATGGACTGTAAACTTTTCCAATATGCAGTAACAGCAGTGAGAATATTATTGGCCCAAAGATGGAAACAGGAACAACTGCCGACGCTCGAAGAATGGAGAATGAAACTGATGGAGTATGCTGAACTGGACAAACTAACAGGAAAGATCAGATATATACGAGATCAAAAGTTCATTGAAGACTGGGGGAAATTTTCAGACTATCTGAAATGTGTATGTGATGAGCAAATAACGCTAGTGGGATTTCAAGAAGTTCTGTAAATGATAGAGGACTATTGTACTGATGAAAACTAAGTGTGTGAAGGTTTATAAAATGCAATATAAAATTAGGAAATGCGTATTTAAAATTTTTGAATAATGGATGATTGTCAGAGAGGTTGAAGGAAGTCTAAAAGAGAAAATATGTGATAAATTTAGATTGGATACTATAAATGTATGTTGCGAAATTTAATAATTTTTTTTTTTTTTTTAAAGAGATGTCTTGGCAGGCTGTTTATGGATTATTTAATTATTGCATTTCTATTCGACCTGCACAACTCTGAATATCAGCGGCTGGGAACTGTAGGAAGGAAGAGCACTGTTGCATTCAGTTCTGATTGTAGGTTACCCACAGGCATCTGGTGAGACCAGGATGCTGGCCTAGACGGGCCATTGGCCTGGTCTAATTACCTTCTCATGTTCTCACAAGACTTTGATTCCAGACCCCTCATCATGCTGGCCACCCTCCTCTGGACATGTTTCAGTTTGCCAATGTCTTCCTTCAAATGTGGTGGACTCTGATAGCCTGGAACTCGGGCTCAGACTCGGAACCAGAGGTGTCTCAGGTGTCATCTAAACCAGTGTTTCCCAACCTTGGGCTTCCAGCTGTTTTCGGACTACAATTCCCATCATCCCTGACCACTGGTCTTGCTAGCTAAGGATGATGGGAGTTGTAGTCCAAAAACAGCTGGAGGCCCAAGGTTGGGAAACGCTGATCTAAACCATGTCTGGGGCCTGGTTCTGAAGAGCCCCAGGTTCCCCTGCAACAAACACCAGCTGGGCCGAGTCAGGGGCCTGAGCCTTCCCTGGCTCCAGATGCGGGGATGACCTTGTTGCCTTCAGCTGGGCAATCACTTACAGCTGCTCAACTGCCAGTTGGGTCAGGAGAGGCTGAGGCGGCCCCTGGGTCTAGTAACCCACTGACATCTCCCGAGCTGCAGAGACTGAGGTCCGAGAAGGAGAGACCTGGGTACTCGCAGGAGGAGTGCTCGCCTTCAGGCGAGACAGGAAGGTGAGTCACCGGGGGATCAGGACCGGCTGCTAACCCGACAAAGATAAAAGGCTGTCAGACCCCGCCCCAGGTTGCGGGAGCAATGTTGCTGTTTGCTAGAACCTGCCTGAGACCCTGTGCCTGACCCTGCCTGGCTTCCTGCCTTGTGACCTGCTTTGGCCCTGTTGGACTGACTCCTCACGGAACCCTTGGATTCGGGACTGGATCTGGACCTGCTCGGGTTACCCTGGGCCCAGCACATGGACAGAGCTGGACAAAATATCCCAGTGTCAGGGACGTGGCTGAATCGAATGCCTGGGAAGAGGCTGACTCTGGAGACAAAGGAATGCCAGTACAGAAGGAGCCAGAGTCTGACTCTGGAGACAAGGGATTGCAGCCACAGACAGAGCAGGAATGGGTTAGTTCGGGGCCTCCTTCACTGAGAGTTCCCAGACTCAGATAGAGCAGCAGACTCGGAAAGCTTGCAGGCAGAGGGAGGGGAGGAGATAGATGATATTGAGGGGGTTGCTATGCAACCAGGGAAAAGGCAACATTTGGAGGGATCTTCGTTTGATAGTGGGGGGAGTTCACCCACCTTTTCCCTGAACCAGAAGAGCTGAAAGCGTTAAAATGCAATGGAAGTACAAGAGAGGAAGGACTGGACTTTGGCGCCCTTCGTGCTGCGAAAGGGGCAGAGACTCAGAGTGACCAACTCGTAGCAAAGAGCAGCAGGCTCGGAGCCACGCTCCGGATATAAATTGTAAATAAACATGCCATAAAACTGCCGCAGACTCGTTAATTCTTATGGGGGCTTGCTTGCCTGCCTGAGATCATTACACCCAGCAGTGGCTTTAAAATCTCAGCAGACCCCTGTGCGATGTTAAAATCCAGGTACTCCTCCCCTTCCATTCTACATTATTGTTACAGCACCCTCTTGGTTCAGTGTCCAGTACGGACAAACCAGTTGTGCTCCCCTAAAGCCACCTGTGACTCCAGATCTGACTTGACCAGTGTAGAAGATACAGAATTCTTCTGATTTTTTAAAAATTAATTTTCCAAAAAGTTTTTTAGACAAACAAACAAACAAAAATCTCAACCTTATTTGAACCAATCTTAGTAACATTGTTAAGTGACTTCCTCGTATCCCCCTGGTTGAATTTCGATGTATATCATGTTAACAGTTTTCCAAAGCCAATATTCTTATAAAATTAACTTAATCACTTATCATCTTTCTTTCTTTCTTTCTTTCTTTCTTTCTTTCTTAAATTTGCCATTAAACATAATAATTCACCACATTACATAATTAAATCCTAAGCCTATCTGACAAGAAATACCAACAGTGGAAGATTGGCAGATGAAGATGATGGACTTTTCGGAGCTAGCCGACCTGACTGGAAGAGTCTGTGACCAGAAGGAGGAGGAGTACCAGGAGGAATGGAAGAAATTTAAAGACTATTTATTTAAATATGTTAAGTTAACTTAATTGGAATAGCTTGCAAATATCAGAAGATACAGAATTCTTGGAGGTCATTCCCATTTCACGCAAGGTTGAAGTGACAGAGTTAAAGCGGCAGTGACCATGAAATATACTCAGAGTCGAGAGTGGATTTCATGCTCTTTATTCATAGTGGTGAGGAGGGAATGAAAGTTTCTCCAAAGTATCTGATTTATATACATTATTTACACAATGGGCTACACGTGATTAGTTAATTCCAGAATCCACCTGTAGACCAATCAGGTTGTGGATTCACTTCCATCTGGAGCTGGATTGGGTGGCTCCTGCAGACCAATCAGGCTGCTGCATTGTTCTAGGACCAATCAGACTGCTGCATTCTGAATCCTATTGTTCTAGGACCAATCAGACTGCTGCATTTTGGATCCTATTCAACTCAGTACATAACAGACCAATATTTGTCGCTCGCTTCTCTTCTTTCTCTCCAGTCTGCAGCAGCAGAAGCAGCGCTTTTCCCCCACTTGGAAGCAGCTTGGGGCAGAGCCTACATGCGGCAGGGTTATTGCCCTGACATTTCGACTTACAGGGGAAGCATCTGAGTCAGGAGTTTATCCGTCTTCTGCTTTTCCATCTCCAGCTCCTCTGTCCGCTCTTGGATCAACTCTTCCAGGTTGCTGGAATACTGCTCCAGCATCCGCAGCATGGAGTCGATGATATTGGTCCGTTTGCCTTTATTGATGGATTTGAACTGGGGTTGGAGAATTAGAACAAGGTTCTTTGGTGCTCAGTTCTCCAGCTGACTCAGGAAAACTAAGCTGATTGGGTAAAGAATAGGTTAGGCACAAGTAAGAACAGATGGGTGGAAAGCATAAGGTTTTATCCAGTGAAGTTATACCCAGAGCAGTCCTGTTGAAAATAATGGATCGAAGTTCATCATGTCCATGATTGTATTCATGCATTCATTCTTCATAAAAAATATTTATATACTGCTATTCGTTAAAAATACCAGCGTGGTTTGCAACAACTGCACATACAATAATACCTTGTTTCTCGAACTTAATCTGTTCTGGAAATCCATTTGACTCCCAAAACAGTTCGAAAACCAAGATACAGTTTCCGATTGGCTGCAGGAGCTTCCTGCACTCAAACAAAAGCCACGTCGGACGTTCAGCTTCCGAAAACCATTCGCAAACCGGAACGCCTACCGTATTTTTTGCTCTATAGGACGCACCCGACCATAGGACGCACCTTGTTTTAGAGGGGGAGAACAAGGGAAAAAAATCTCCCCCTCTCTGCTTAGCGCCCCTTCAGCGAAGCGGCAGGAGAAACGGAGCCCCTTCCATTTCTCCTCCCGCTTCGCTGAAGGGGCGCTGTGCAGCTCTCCCTCTCTGCTGAAGCTGGCGGGAAATTGCGCTGCGCTCCAAAGGCTTCAGGCGTCTATCCCTGAAGCCTGGAGAGCGAGAGGGGTCAGTGCGCCTCGACCCCTCTCGCTCTCCAGGCTTCAGCAAAAGCACCTCTGCGCTTCGGAGGCTTTGCGTTGCTATCGCTGAAGCCAAGGAGCCTGCATTCGCTCCATAGGACGCACACACATTTCCCCTTCATTTTTGGAGGGGGAAAAGTGCGTCCTATAGAGGGAAAAATATGGTACTTCCAGGTTTGAAGTAGAGGGAAAAATAGAGGGGAAAATACGGTACTTCCAGGTTTGGTGTTCGAGAGCCGATTTGTTAGGCAGCTAAGCCATTTGAGAACCAAGGTATTACTGTAGAATGAAAACCACCCCAAAATATTAAACTCAGAAATCAGCTATTATAGAAAGATGCATTCTTAACTGCATAAGCCTGATGGAATGGGAACAAGGAATGACCTCTTGAAAGATCTCATCAAAGCTTGGCCTTCGATCTGGTCTCTCACTCCAGCACTGTTTCATGAGCTGAATGCATTCCAGAGGGGCATTTTCTGGAGAAACACTCGGGCGATACAACGGCGGAGGCTTCTTCAGTTTGCGGATGATTTCTGGAGCAAGGAGAGGGTTTCACAATGACAGCATGCCCTAGCCTGGTACCCCACCCCCCAGTCCCTTACAACTATCTCACCAAATAGTATTGTCCCAAAACTAGATCTTCCTCCTTAGAATATTTTTTCCTTGCCACCACCACCTTTGAAGTCATCCCATGTTGTCATAATGATGTAAAGTAATTGACAGGTGGGTGGCTGCGTCCACTTGTCGGAGTCGACCCATGAGTGCTGGGGGCACAAGGATCTGGTTGACTGGCCTGATCCAGTTCTGCACCCCTACCAATGAGTGCACCACCTCGTGCAAACAAAATAAAACTGCCTCTTTTGGATCAGTATTGTCATTGAACTTCTACTCAGCATTGACCCAGAACAGATTCCAATGTCTAGTCAGCAGAATAAAAACTTAAACATGTTGCAGGATTCCCAAAAAATACAGGTGAAACTCGAAAAAATAGAATATCATGGAAAAGTTCGTTGATTTCAGTAATTCAACTTAAAAGGTGAAACTAACATATGAGATCGACTCATGGCATGCAAAGCGAGATCTGCTTCTACTTCTCAGAGGTCCAATCTTGCTCTATTTGCAATCCTTGTTTTGCTGATTTCATTGAATATTCTAATTTTCTGAGATGGTTCATTTGGGGTTTTCATCAGCTGTACGCCATGATCATCACAATTATAACAAAGAAAGGCTTAGCATATCTCGCTTTGCATGTCATGAGTCTATCTCATATATGTGTTTCACCTTTTAAGTTGAATTACAGAAATCAAGAAACTTTCCCACAATATTTTAATTTTTCGAGTTTCACCTGTAGAACAAAAAAAAGGCTTGACAGATCTCACTTTGCATGTCATGAGTCTATCTCATATATTAGTTTCACCTTTGAAATTGAATTAGTGAAAGAAAGGAACTTTTCCATGATATTCTAATTTTTTGAGTTTCACCTGTAGACCAGAGGCAATTGATATTCCATCCAGCAGAGCTTTACTGCTACTGAAGGCAAATGAGCATCATGGTCACAAATCCAATACATTCAGGATTGGCCCTGTCCATAAGAAATCCAGTTTCAGCAGACTTAACTGAAACTTGCAATAACTTATAATAAGTCTAAACCTTAACACTAAGCGTACTTTGTACAGAACACCACACCAGAAGGAAAAGAGATAGAAAAAGAACGAGTGAAACCCAGGCTCCTTCTGGCCTTACTTTTATAGTCAGCATCACCTAACAGAAGAGATAAGAGAACCAGTTTAAAGCAGCTGTACTCAGCTTCTCGGAAGGAATAACCCAAACGTCAGGAACTTCCTGCTTGTTTCTTTCACAGAGAGAAGCTTCCAGAACCCTCTTGAATTAAGTAGAATAGGAAAGATCTCTAGACATCAGATCAATACTTTCTGCACTAAGAAATGCAGACTGACAAGTATCTAGCCTAGTCTTCAACACTGGCCGGCCAAATCAAATGCGTGTGTTTGATTCTATTTTGCTGCACACATTCAAATACCGGGGCTGGAGGAGCGGATCATGCTCACCTTCAGCTGACATTTCAGACATGCAGTATGGGGGCCCCCGAAGAACAACTTCTTGAAGGATAATAGAAAAACTATAGACGTCTCCTTTTATGGTGCCTTTCGGGGACATCGCTGGATTTCTCAATATCTCGGGAGCTGTCCAGAGCAATTCTGGGAGGAAAAAAGATAAATTTATCCAGAATCAACTTGATCGCCTTCCCCTCTTTCCTTTCTCTTTTCTCCTTCTGTGATGGAACTCCCATTTGGGGACTTCCCTGGTTTTTTCTGGCCCACGTAGGACCAGTCTGGATAGTTGGCTTTGGTGAAGATTTGACATTTTCATCCCCCAAAAAGTTTTTGATTTGGGTTTCTACTGAAATGAGGCTGCATTTTAATGTTGCATTTTAATCTTGTTGTTAAGCTGCATTTTAATCAATTGTTTCTATACCTGGTGTTAGCCACCCTGAGCTCAGTATTGGCTGGGGAAGGCGGGGTATAAATAAAATTTATTATGATTGGTATTATTATTATTATTATTATTATTATTATTATTATTATTATGGCTTGCAGGAAGGACCACTGTGTTAGACTGCAAGTAGTGAAGTCTCTTGACACTATTAGAGACTAAGTCCCTATCTGCACTGAAGAATTTCATTAAGTTTTACCCCCCAAATGTTTACTGTCATGGCTTCCTTAAAGAATCCTAGGGACTGAGTTCTTTCAGGTGAACTCAGAGCTGTTAACAACACAGAAACAAAAAATTGCCAAGCAACATGACACATTGCAGTACTTGAATAAGCAGTCAGATCAGTGGTTCTAAAAAAAAATAATAATTCTTGCCACACCCTTTGAGAACCACTGAGTTAGATAAATGAATCAGTAGTCTGATTATTGGCTCAGCCTCTCCCAAAGGCCGCCCTAACTAGCCGTACAGTGATGGGTCCCTGCAGGACTTTCTAGGGTGGGAAAGTCAGGCTGTCTGTGCCACCACCAAAAAGGCCCTGTTCCTCAGCTGACGGGGAGGCCTGACCTCAGAGGTCAAAGAGAGCCTGCGGAAGGGGGCCGAGAAGAGAAAGTGATCCTTTAAGGTTCCAGATCCTAAGCGAAATCAGGGCTGGGTGGCGAACCTCAGAACCAGGGGGCAAATGTGGCCCTTTGGACCTCTCCTCCTGGCCCTTGATAGTGTCCCCAGACCACGACTTCTCACCTCAGCCTACATCCATCACCGGCTTTGCTTCACACTCACCTTGAGTGTTTTTGCCTTGACTTCAATATGTCACTGAACTCTGAAAAAAAAAGCCCTTGTTTGCCTGGGTGCAGGACAAAGAGGAGTGCGTTTGTAGAAATCAGCTGATGACATTTATATTCCTTTCTCCACCAACTTGTGCCTCTGGCCCCACCCTTCACTGGTGTGTGGCCCTTGGAAGGCTGCTCAGAAGAGGATGTCACCCCCAGGCTAAAAAAAGGTTCTGTGCCCTTGATTTTGAGCTATTAAGGGGAAAACGAACACCTTGAATTGAGCCTCAAAATCAGTGGGTAAGAAGTGCAAAGCAATGCAGATAGAACTAGGGTTATATACTGGCCTCGGCCCAGTAGACCTGAAGGAGCATCTCCATCCCCATAGTTCTGCCCGGACACTGAGGTCCAGCGCCGAGGGCCTTCTGGCAGTTCCCTCGCTGCAAGAAGCCAAGTTACAGGGAACCAGGCAGAGGGCCTTCTCGGTGGTGGCACCCGCCCTCCCACCAGATGTCAAAGAGAAAAACAATTACTTATTGCAAAGTATTGGAAGACATCAGATTTACCCACTCTGGAAGAATGGCAGATGAAGATGACAGACTACATGGGACTGGCAGAGATGACTGGCAGAATCCGAGACCAGGAGAAAGAGACAGTGGAAGAAGATTGGAAGAAATTTAAAGACTATCTTAATAAATATTATAAAATTAATGAAGGCTAGAATTGACATGGGTTTAAAAATTATGTGGTTTTCAGGGGTGTTGATTATGGAAAAAGAACAGAATTATTAAAAACTATGGGAAATAAGGGAATGGATTTGCTGATTAGATAATGAAATTAGAATACAGAAGGGGGAGGTATGAGGAGGTCGGGGAAATTAGGTTTAAGAAAATAAGGATTGAAATTATACTTGTTTCTTTTTGTTTTTTGTTTGTGTATGTTTTTATTGTTAAACTTTAATAAATATCATTTTTTTAAAAAAGAGAAAAACAATTACCAAACTTTTAGAAGACATCTGAAGGCAGCCTTGTTTAGGGAAGCTTTTAATGTTTAATAGACTATTGTATTTTAATATTCTGTTGGAAGCCGCCCAGAGTGGCTGGGGAAACATAGCCAGATTGGCGGGGTATAAATAAAGTATTATTATTATTATTATTATTATTATTATTATTATTATTATTATTATGGATGGGCAGCATCATTTTGCATCAGCTGAGGTTTCTGGACCCTTTCCAAGGTCAAAACCACAAACATACAGAGCATGACAATTACCGTATTTTTTGCTCTATAAGACTCACTTTTTCCCTCCTAAAAAGTAAGTCTTATGGAGCGAATGCAGGCTGCGCAGCTATCCCAGAAGCCAGAACAGCAAGAGGGATTGCTGCTTTCACTGCACAGCGATCCCTCTTGCTGTTCTGGCTTCTGAGATTCAGAATATATTTTTTTCTTGTTTTCCTCCTCCAAAAACTAGGTGTGTGTTGTGGTCTGGTGCGTTTTATAGAGCGAAAAATACGGGTAATTCTTACCTTCTGCCGGGGGCTGAACCCCTAGGTCACTCAGTGCTGCCAGGAGCTCGCCATAGCTGTAGTCGGTGATCTTCAACATAAACCGCCCGTCCACAACACAGTTGCGGGACTTGAGACGTCCGTGGGGGATCTCCTGATGGTGCAAATATTTCATTCCCTGAAAAGGAAAGGGATCAAGTGCTTCAGTCTGGGCATCGCCAGAGCCGAGGAACATAAACCCCGGTTAAAGACCTGCCTGGTCCAGCATTCTCTGCCGGTGAGATTCAGGGCTTGATGGTGAAAGCTAGTGATTGCAATTTCACTGTGTTTAGCTTGTAGTTTCCATTTGTAGCTGTTTGGGCTAATCTCTCGAGACAGAGCTACCCTCCCTGCCATGGACCGACCTAGCCTCCTTGAAGTTGCCCTGGTGCGATCAAGACAGGACTTTGGGGCAATTGTCTAGGGGCTCAGTCTTGGCAGCCCATCAGTGATTCCTCCTTGGCCATTTCCCACTGTTGGAGATCAGAGGTACCCTAATTTTCGCTCTATAGGACGCATAGGAGGGGGAGAACAGGAAAAAAAAAATCCCTCTTGTTCTCCCCCTCTAAAACAAGGTGCGTTCTGTGCGTTCAAGATGCATTCACCCGAAGCCTCCGGAGCGCAGCGGGAGTTCCCACTGGGCTCTGGAGGCCTTCGGTTCCTTTCGACCTGGTTTTGGGGGCTGGAGGGGGAAGCGCTGCTTTTCCCCACTGCCAGCCTCAAAACCAGGTCAGGGAGCAGCGCGAAGGCGTCGCGCGCCTTCCTGCTGCCCCCCGAGCTTGTGGGACTGGTGTTGCAGCCTTCCTCCCACCTTCGTACAGCCTTTGTAGCCTCTGCAGGACAATGGGGTGAAGGCACCCTGCTGCCCTGCAGAGGCTTTGCGCAGCCGTCCGCAAGCTAGAACAGCGAGACGGAGCGCTCCGCAGTGCTCCGTCTCGCTGTTCTGGCTTTGGGTTTAGCCGTGCAGCCTGCATTCGCTCTTTAGGACGCACACACATTTCCCCTTAAGTTTTGGAGGGGGGAAAGTGCATCATATAGAGCAAAAAATACGCTATGTGTGCTACAGACCTCTGAGACACCCCATAAATTAGCCTGCGGTTCATCCGTCCCCACGATGCATAGCAGGGTGTTCTTCCTTTGACAGAAGAAGAAGAAAAAGAGTTTGGATTTGATATCCCGCTTTATCACTACCCGAAGGAGTCTCAAAGCAGCTAATATTCTCCTTTCCCTTCCTCCCCCACAACAAACACTCTGTGAGGTGAGTGGGGCTGAGAGACTTCAAATAAGTGTGACTAGTCCAAGGTCACCCAGCAGCTGCATGTGGAGGAGCGGGGAAGCGAACCCGGTTCCCCAGATTATGAGTCTACCGCTCTTAACCACTACACCACACTGGCCACCAGTGTGATTTAACTGGCACTCATGACCTTTGGATACAAAGGCTTTTATCCAAAATTAGTCATACTCAGAGGGACCCACTGAAATGAGTGGACATGAATAACTTAGATCCATTAATTCCAATGGGCCAGAGTTAATTAACCCAGTGCACTAGCGGAAACCAGAGCAAGAATTTCCACTAGTGCAATGGGGCTTTCCCTATTTCTCTACCCACCTGCGCCCCCTGGAGGGGCAGAGGAACCCTCAGAATAGTGTGCAAGGAAGGGAAAGGGGAATGGAACAATTACCGAAGCCTGACGTTGAATTCCACTGAAAGCATCTACTAAAAGCAGGACTTAGTTGGATAAAACTCAAAATGTCTTGAGTTGACTCTGCATAAAGGACCTTTTTAAGTCTTCCAAGGATCTGGCCAGAACCCAAGGCTCATTTTCAGAGCTGAGAACAATATGACTGCAAAGATTCTCTCCCTTTGTATGACCCATTGTGTTCAATTTTGCATTTTTGATAGAACAGGGTTTCATCCTTCCTTTTTATCCCAATAATAAAAATAATAACAATAACAATAACAACAACAACAACAACAATAATAATAATAATAATTTATTTATTATTTATTATTTATTATTTATTGTTTATTGTTTATTGTTTATTGTTTATTGTTTATTGTTTATTGTTTATTGTTTATTATTTATTATTTATTATTTATTATTTATTATTTATTATTTATTATTTATTATTTATTATTTATTATTTATTATTTATACCCCGCCCATCTGGCTGAGTTTCCCCAGCCACTCTGGGCGGCTTCCAATCAAGTGTTAAAAACAATACAGCATTAAATATTAAAAACTTCCCTAAACAGGGCTGCCTTCAGATGTCTTTTAAAGAGAAGATAGGGAGAGAACTTACTTTAATTAAGTCCATCAGAAGAGATGATTTGAACATCCAGTCCAGCTTTATGTTTGTGTTTTGCAACAAATCCTCTAGGCTCCCTCTGGAGCAAAACTCCATCACGATGGCAGAGAGACCCCCATCAGATAAAAGGCCTAAAAATGGGTTCACATTTTCATGGCGTACATCCTTCATCTGGGGACACAAGGAGCAAATTGCAAGAGAGATTGGGGATCTCTGACTTTCTTTTCTTTAATACTCAGGTTGAGATGCCCACAAGCAAAATATACGTATCAACATGTCAGATATGAAGACTGCAAGGATGCAGTATGCTCCACAATTATTCTGCAAACTTTTAAGGGCACTTCTGGAGTTCCATGTGGTATTTATTTTGTTGTTTATTCCACTTGCTTCCCACCTTCCCATTTTAGAAAATCAGCAATGCATAATGCAACTGAACCAAAGCAACACAAGATAACAATGCAATCATCCGACAGAAAATTGAAAGTTAGTCCCACTGTCTGCTTATGGCAAATGATAAACTTGAGTGGTCACGACACAGATTAAAGGCTGGCTGCCCTCTTTGCTGCTCTCAGTAGACCAGGTCAAGTGACTGCAGCATGGACCTCCTCTAAGACCCATCTCTATAGTTAATTGTGAATTCAAAGATGGGCTTGGGTAATGTTTTGGAGCTGTTAAATTGGGCAGAGAGATAAAAATAAAGTAAATAAGATGCTGGGTTTGCCCCATTGAAAGTGTTGACTGTAAAATAACCTGCAGCTTCTGAAAATGCCATTGCATCTTAAAAAGCAGAGCCATCACCTTGCCAACAAAGGTCCGTATAGTTAAAGCTATGGTTTTCCCAGTAGCGATGTATGGAAGTGAGAGCAGGACCATAAATAAGGCTGATCGCCGAAGAATTGATGCTTTTGAATTATGGTGCTGGAGGAGACTCTTAAGAGTCCCATGGACTGCAAGAAGATCAAACCGATCCATTCTAAAGGAAATCAGCCCTGAGTGCTCACTGGAAGGACAGATCCTGAAGCTGAGGCTCCAAGACTTTGGCTACCTCATGAGAAGAGAAGACTCCCTGGAAAAGACCCTGATGTTGGGAAAGATGGAGGGCACAAGGAGAAGGGGACGACAGAGGACGAGATGGTTGGACAGTGTTCTTGAAGCTACCAGCATGAGTTTGACCAAACTGCGGGAGGCAGTGGAAGACAGGAGTGCCTGGCGTGCTCTGGTCTAGGGGGTCACGAAGAGTCGGACACGACTAAACGACTAAACAACAACATTATGTGTGGGTGTTCTTATTTCAGTTTATTGGAATGAGATCTCCCTAGCCATTGGCTCAACTGAAGCAGTGGAATATTTATGAACATTCTGCTGTTTTGAGGTGTTTAAAACTCAGTTCTGCATAGTATAGGGGTAGAGGGTATGGTGTTCTTTTAGTGGGAAACAGCACACAAAAGGATGAAGGACATGTAGGCTAGCTCCATGACAACACCTTCTGCTGCCACTGCAGCAGACACTCCCCCCTGCCATCCATGCATTGGCTCCATGTGGCAAAGAGCTCAGAGTTTTCCCTTGTGGTTGGGCTAGAGGAGCTCTAAGCATGGATACCAGAATGCACATAGAGGTGTTTTGCACACTGGCTGAATGCACAGACTGGGTGGAAGTGTTACCACTGTGAGCAGCCGGGGCAGGGTGGGCAAAGACATGGCATGCATCATTACTGGGAGTGGGACTAATCCTGTCACTCCTCCTTATGCATTTTTTTCAAAGCATTGAAGGAAAGTGTTATATGAACCTTCTTAAGAGCAGCCACAGAAGAGACACAGAAAATACGCATTTCCGTGTATACATGTGAGTCACCATTTGCTCAATAACAATCCCTACCTGGCTTAACAAGCTGGCAGTCCTCTGTCTCAGGTCACTGGTTGCTCCAGATTCCAGTTTCTTCAGCCATACCCAGTCGCCCTGGCCAGAAAAGGTGTCAGTAAATGATTAAGAAAGGCCCTAGGCTAATTCTAGAATTGAGACACAAGTATGCACCCCTTTGCAATGTTTACAAAACGTCATGATTCAGATTCACACGCTGCATGTTTCCAGATTTCACAAATTCCAAATGGTTAAGGGCTGATTTGAAAACAGGGGGGTTGTTGCTTGACAATATATCAAAATCAAAATTGTTTTCCTAGATATCGTGGTGGAATGTCTAAAAGAGTGTTCGTTTTGGATCTCTGATTAGCTAGAATCATTGATGAGAAGAAGAAGAAGAAGAAGAAGAAGAAGAAGAAGAAGAAGGAGGAGGAGGAGGAGGAGGAGGAGGAGGAGGAGGAGGAGGAGGTGTTTGGATTTGATATCCCACTTTATCACTACCCTAAGTGGCTAACATTCTCCTTTCCCTTCCTCCCCCACAACAAACACTCTGTGAGGTGAGTGAGGCTGAGAGACTTCAGAGAAGTGTGACTAGCCCAGGGTCACCCAACAGGTGGAGGAGCAGGGAAGCGAACCCTGTTTACCAGATTACAAGTCCACCACTCTTAACCACTACACCACATGGCTCAGCAAATAGCCAATTCACAGAACCATAGAACTGCAGAGTTAGAAGGAACCCCTAGGGTCATCTAGTCAAACCCTCTTGTAATGCAGGAAACTCAACTAAAGCACCCATGACAGATGGCCTTCTGAAACCTAAAAAAGTCCCCACAGAGAAGGTCTCCCATCCCTCAACCTAAACATTGTTTCCCTTCATAATCTCCCCTTCCCCCTTGGATGAGTGTTACCTTGCTACCCAGCAACCAGGCAGCGTCTACAAACGGGCTGCAAGTTTCGCTGGGAAAGACGTCGTGACTAGTATGTGGTTCCTGATTGCCTGGGATCACATGATTCCAGCATTGCTGGAGGTTGAACTAGATTATCCTCATGGTCCCTTCCAACCCTAAAATTCTACGATTCTATTCCTCACCAGTCATAATTTTATACCCATTGTTCTATGGCCATTTGGAGGGACTAATGCATTTCTAGGGTCATTCTATGTCATTTAAAAAAATATGTCTTAACAGCATCACTTGGGGATCCTGATACACCCACCCCCTTAAAATCCAAGAACGGCTAGATTTAATCAGTGTTCCACTACCTTGTATATTGCTACATTGGAAGATTCGTATGTCACAGTTGAGCTTTTCACCGACAAAGAATGTGTTGCAGATCTCAGGCTTCGACCTTCCAAGTTGCTCTTAGAATCGCTCAGGCTATCCACCACCAGTCTCTGTGAGTAGGAAACACAGCCAGGGACGAATCAAGGAGCACATCCTACTGATCAAGGCTGAACATCTCGTTCAGATTCAGTGTTGACACAATGGCAAGTCAGATGGCTAGTCAACGTTTCTCCCACCTCAAAGTGTCATGATTTCTAGTGCAGAAAAGGACCCCTGGACAGTTAAGTCCAGTCAAATGCGACTCTGGGGTTGCGGAGCTCATCTTGCTTTTGGGCTGAGGGAGCCAGCGTTTGTCCACAGACAGGTTTCTAGGTGATGTGCCCAGCATGACTAAACCACTTCTGGCACAACGGAACACTGTGACGGAAACCAGAGCGCACGGAAACGCCGTTTACCTTCCTGCCGCAGTGGTACCTATTTATCTACTTGCACTGGCCTGCTTTCGAAATGCTAGGTTGGCAGGAGCTGGGACAGGGCAACGGGAGTTCACTCCATCGCGGGGATTTGAACCGCTGACCTTCTGATCGGCAAGCCCAAGAGGCTCAGTGTTATCTTTTCAGCTAAATGTTAACTGCACATATTTTTATAGCAAAGCAAAAGTTGCAAATCCTGCAAGATTTTCCACTTGGGAGCCATTGGACTTCTGGCAGCTGCCATCATCCATGACAAGAGTTCCTCAGAGGGTCAGTCTACCCACCTACTCCCCCCCCCATGCAAACTGCCCATATGACACCACAATCTTCTCAGAATTGTTGGAGAAGCTGTGGGGGGGAAAGGCACTTTTCCCACATATGGTGGGACTGCCCCCAGATATCTTGACAATGGCTTATCAAGAAATGACCAAAAAACTCAGTTATCCCATTCCAACTTCACCACAGCTTTGTTTACTAAATCTGTGGAACAACCAACTGAAATATTTCAGCTCTCAGGAACTCTTGCCATGGGTGATGGCAGCTGCCAGAAGCCCAATGGCTCCCAAGTGGAAAATCTTGCAGGATTTGCAATTTTTGCTTTGCTATAAAAAATATGTGCAGTTAACACTTAGCTGAAAAGATAACTCATGAGAAGGAGCTCCTGTGACGGTGTAATGAAAAATGGTGGGAGGAAACTCCTCCCCATGAACAGATTTCGCTTAGGTGCAAAATCAGGGCCAGCTGTTCCATGACTTGGATTGCCTACCATTCTGCTGAGTTTGGCGTTGACGAAAGTGAGGTCATCCAGAGTCAGCAGTAACTTCTTAGGCCCTTTGATGACTTGGCGATAGAGGGCGCTGTGCCTGAAAAGGAGCCAGGAGAGCATCGTTATATTTTGTAACCATCTATACAGATCGTAGCAAATCACGTCAACTTCACATTGCGTCTGCTGGAAGGTGTCTGGTAGGCAGGTGGCCCAGTCAAATTATGGAACCCTTGGGGTGAACAGAGTCTATAATTCGGGGTAACCACCTTTCAGCTGGGGTTGGGTGGACTTTGAGGTCTTTCTTTGGTGAAAAGCGGTACATAAATACTGGAAAAAAATAAAGTAAATAAGTAAGTGAGTAAGTAAGTAAGTGTCAGGTGTCCAGGTTCCCCACTTGATAACACAGTAAGCGTAGGTAATTAAAAAGGAGGATTTATTGCAAAAACAAAACAAAACAGATAGCTTTGGACGGCTTCAACCAAGCCTCCGGCATCATTACTCAACATGACCCTTCTGAAGACTCCTTCCAGAGATGACAGAAGATATTGAACTTATGACCCTTACATCTCTTGTTTTGCTTCCTATCTAACAGACCTCCCATTGCCAACTCTTCAGACTGAGTGGATCAGATCCAGCCTCTTCTTCTTCTGAGAGGCTCTTCACGCCTTTTTGTGCTTCCTGTGAGCTTTGGCTGTGTTCTAGCTTGCTCTCAGCTACTGCCTTATCAGCTCACTCAGGAAGAGCCGGAGTCTGCAGCTGCCGGCTCTCCCCTGCCTGACTAATGCCTGAGTCTCCCTGTTCCTGGCTGCTTTCTGCAGTTGACTGCAAACCTTCGCTTGGAGCTGGCTCATTCCTGATGTAAGTAAGTAAGTAAGTAAGTAAGTAAGACCCACTGCTGGGTGCCCCTGCTGGGCGGGTGCTGCAGTGCACGGCACCACTCAGCCAAATGGAAAAGACAGCTCTGAGTACCTATTTTACCTACTCACTCTGGTGTGCTTTTCAAACTGCTAAGTTGGCAGAAGCTGGGACCAAGCAACAGGAGCTCATCCCGTCCCGGGGATTCAAACCGCTGACCTTCCAATCAGCAAGCCCAAGAGACTCAGTGGGAGTGGCGGGCTCCTACCTACCTCATGTCATTATCTCAATTCGTAAATCAAATCCAAAAGCCAGTCACCCAATTACATAACCCAGATCAATTTCGCCTCCACCCGTGGCTGATGAAGATATCTGGCTCATTCACTTGAGCAGGCTATAAGGACCAAAATGAATGAATGTGGAGATGTCAGAAGGTCTTAGGACAGCTTTGGCCATCTTGGTGCATGTGGAAGGCTGGCGGGTTATCCCAGTGTGGTGTAGTGGTTAAGAGCAGTGGACTCGTAATCTGGGGAACCGGGTACGCTGCCCCGCTCCTCCACATGCAGCTGCTAGGTGACCTTGGGCTAGTCACACTTCTCTGAAGTCTCTCAGCCTCACTCACCTCACAGAGTGTTTGTTGTGGGGGAGGAAGGGAAAGGAGAATGTTAGCCGCTTTGAGACTCCTTCGGGTAGTGATAAAGTGGGATATCAAATCCAAACTCTTCTTCTTCTTCCCTCCCAGGCCCAGACAGAGGGGGGGGGGGCCATATGGGCCACTTGGCCCGGGCCTCCGATTCCAAAGGGGGCCTCAGCCAGCATATTCACAATCCTTTTCCCTATGTATTTTTAGAAAGCACTATTGTATATCTATATTTTCCATTTTGTCTTTATATGCCGATATGGTTCAAGCCTTGAAATAAAATTATTTGTCAGCATAATTTTGTGAAAATTATTTATATACTTACCTATTTATAAGACTTCAGTTATCCCCAGGGTAAAAAAAGGGGGGCACATTATCTACCTGGCCCGGGCCTCTGCCTGGCTCTGCAAGGCCCTGATCCCTCCTGTAAATCAGAACGTGATTTCGTGGTTTCCCAGAGAGCATCTGATCTGCATTGTATTGACTCTGGAAGCAAGACTCTTTCTGGCATGCTGGCCGGACCACCCTCACTCTGAAGAAGCACGCACCATTCCTGGGCCAAGAAGCAACAGCTGCAACAACAGCAACACCTTCTGCACACACCCTACATTTCGTAACCATCGCCGGGGGTGGCTGGACAAGGCGGGAGACCGTCTGGACCGTGATTTCCCAAGCTTCACGCAAAGGCGTATTTCTGTACCATGATCCTTTAATGAATTAAAGGCACTCACTGTCAGATACTGGCTGGAAGACGAGGAGTAGTGGGAGGCACCAGCCGTGGAATCCCCCCCCCCCCAGGAAACCCCCAGAGAAGGAAGGTGGGGCATTGAGGAGAGGTCAGAAGTGGAAGATTGGGAAGAGATCCTTGATGCTGATGGGGAAACAGGGTTTAGTGAGCAGGAAGAGCCTGTGACAGAAAGCAGTTCAGACTCTGATGCTGAAACAGAAGGGGGTCAAGGGACTGCTGGAAAATCCAGGGAGCTGCACGGTCCGGGGGAAAACAATGCTGTCCAGGGTTTTAAAGACTGCGGAGAGAATAATTGGGTGCACTCTTCCCACCTTGGATCAAATCTATGCTTCCAGGTGCCATAAGAAAGCTGCAGAGATAGAGCAGGATAGTACACACCCCGGAAATGATCTATTTCAGCTTCTGCCTTCTGGAAGAAGGTACAGGGTCATAAAGGCCAGGACTAACCGCCTGAGAAACAGTTTCTATCCAAATGCGATTTTGGTTTTAAGCACGGGGTAAGGTAGTCTCTATGGGAGTATATTGTATTTTAAAAATGGGGTATCAGAGTTTTTAGAGGGCTAACTAGGTTGGGATAGCTGGGATAGCAGGCTTATTGGTTTTGAATGCCTTATGTAGATTTCTTTTCAATTTCGTTGTTCTGTATGGGACAATGACAATAAAGATTATTGTATCGCCTCTCTCTCCTGCTGTAACAAGCGCCCACACCCTGGTCTCCAAAAATTTGCAGAGTAATGAGAAGGTCAGGGGCGCACAGAAACAGTTTGAGACTGCTTGGGAAACTTCCGGGAGAGGAGGAGCCTTAGAAGGGTGGAAGGCAGAGACCTTCAATCCTGGCAACTGCTCCATAGGGGTGTTGCTGAGACCACTAAGCCGAGTTGTATGTTCCTTGAATGTTGTTGTTTAGTCGTTTAGTTATGTCTGACTCTTCGTGACCCCCAGGACCAGAGCACGCCAGGCACTCCTGTCTTCCACTGCCTCACGCAGTTTGGTCAAACTCATGCTGGTAGCCTTGAGAACACTGTCCAACCATCTCATTCTCTGTCGTCCCCTTCTCCTTGTGCCCTCCATCTTTCCCAACATCAGGGTCTTTTCCAGGGAGTCTTCTCTTCTCATGAGGTGGCCAAAGTATTGGAGCCTCAGCTTCAGGATCTGTCCTTCCAGTGAGCACTCAGGGCTGATTTCCTTCAGAATGGATAGATTTGATTTTCTTGCAGTCCATGGGACTCTCAAGTATCTCCTCCAGCACCATAATTCAAAAGCATCCATTCTTTGGCGATCAGCCTTCTTAATGATCCAGCTCTCACTTCCATAAATCACTACTGGGAAAACCATAGCTTTAACTATACAGACCTTTGTCGGCAAGGTGTTGTCTCTGCTTTTTAACATTCTGTCTAGGTTTGTCATTGCTTTTTTCCCAAGGAGCAGGCATCTTTTAATTTCATGTTGCTGTTCCTTGAATAAAGAGTTAATTTCATTGACAACGGAGATTTCCTTCCTTTATTACTGACCTGCGACTGACTCCAGCCCCGAAAAACCCCAACCCTCTCTGGGTCCAAATTAATCCCTTGGAGAGGAGGCTGCCCGACTTGTCTCTGCGTGATCCACTTTTTTCCTTCCAATCAGCCTAGGAAGGGAAACTTTGTCATTCCTCCATCATGGGTGCAACCGGGTCATTCAACCAACCCCAAAACTGGCTCTCTGTAACTCCCAAGCTATTCATGTTAGGCAGGCATGTTCACTGTATTACTTTTGGTGCAGCAGAATTATCCACGCTTAGAGAAGGTTGCCTGTCGCACCCCAGCCTTTTTTTTTTTTTTTTCATTTCAAATTTCAAATCTAATTTAGTGGTGGCCAGTTTTTTATAATCTAGCATCCTTCTTAGCATTCAACCAAATTACAATGTTTTTGTAGATACTTCTTGAATTTCTCCCAGTCTTCCTCCATCTTCTCTTCTCCCAGGTCACGGATTCTGCCAGTCATCTCGGCCAGTTGCATATAGTCCATCAGTTGCATCTGCCACTCTTCCAGTGTGGGTAGATCTTGAGTTTTCCAGTT
Source organism: Podarcis erhardii (assembly GCF_964252035.2). Taxonomy (NCBI): domain Eukaryota; kingdom Metazoa; phylum Chordata; class Lepidosauria; order Squamata; family Lacertidae; genus Podarcis; species Podarcis erhardii. Next base: position 10,149,405 of record NC_138508.1, read on the forward strand.
TTTTGCGATGAGTATCCTTGCTGCCGTTGTTGCATACATAAAAAATGTTCGGTCCTTCTTTAACACCTTCTGGCCGACAATACCCAGAAGGAAGGCCTCTGGTTTCTTAGTGAAGGTATACTTAAATACCTTTTTCAGCTCATTATATATCATTTCCCAGAAGACCTTCATGTCGCACCCCAGCCTGAGTCTCCCTTCTTGGACTTGCCTCAGTCGAATCTGACTCTGCTGGGGGAAGTTAACTTGGCTGCATCGGGGATGATTTTATCATTGGAGCACTCACAATGCACTTTGTTGTTTAGTCATTTAGTCGTGTCCGACTCTTCGTGACCCCCTGGACCAGAGCACGCCAGGCACTCCTGTCTTCCACTGCCTCACGCAGTTTGGTCAAACTCATGCTGGTAGCTTCGAGAACACTGTCCAACCATCTCGTCCTCTGTCGTCCCCTTCTCCTTGTGCCCTCCATCTTTCCCAGCATCAGGGTCTTTTCCAGGGAGTCTTATCTTCTCATGAGGTAGCCAAAGTCTTGGAGCCTCAGCTTCAGGATCTGTCCTTCCAGTGAGCACTCAGGGCTGATTTCCTTTAGAATGGATAGATTTGATTTTCTTGCAGTCCATGGGACTCTCAAGAGTCTCCTCCAGCACGAGAATTCAAAAGCATCCATTCTTCGGCGATCATCCTTCTTTATGGTCCAGCTCTCACTTCCATACATCACTACTGGGAAAACCAGAGCTTTAACTATATGGACTTTTGCTGGCAAGGTGATGTCTCTGCTTTTTAAGATGCTGTCTAAGCCCAGCTAAATTATCAGTCCTGGGGGAGTCCTGGGCCAGGCTGTTGCACCCCAGCATGAATCACTGCTCAGTCCTCTTCTCCTCCACAAGCATATAATTAAAGCATCCCCCCCTTTTAAATTGTACTTTTCGATGGAAACATTTGGATTCAGTTAATATAAGTACAGTGTCTTTCAAGCAGACATTAATTGCTCCATCACCACCACCACAAACCACTTTGCATTTTTTTTTACAAATCAAGTGGTGTACAGATTTTGCAAAACAGATAAATTCTGGAATAAATAAAGCTCATCCCAAACCCCATCCCTAAATAGGTGTTTGATCTTCACATGGCACCAGCCTCAGAGAGCTTGCCCCCGCATTTCCAGACAATTTCAGTTCTTGGTTAAGCATTGGAGTATCTCGGATCGTTCCAAATTTCCATCGAAGCAAATCGTGTAGGTAAAATTGGAAATCCCTTCCCCTGGAGAAACACCCATGGGGTTTTTGTGGGAAATACAGTGGTACCCTGATGTCCAGCACCGAGGGCCTTCTGGCGGTTCCCTCGCTGCAAGAAGTGAGGTTACAGGGAACCAGGCAGAGGGCCTTCTTGGTGGTGGCACCCGCGCTGTGGAACACCCTCCCATCAGATGTCAAAGAGAACAACAACTACCAAACTTTTAGAAGGTATCTGAAGGCAGCCCTGTTTAGGGAAGCTTTTAATGTTTAATAGGTTATTGTATTTTAATATTCTGTTGGAAGCTGCCCAGGGTGGCTGGGGAGACCCAGCCAGATGGGCGGGGTATAAATAATAAATTATTATTATTATTATTATTATTATTATTATTATTATTATTATTACTGCTACTACTTCCTTGGTTCTCGAACAACACCTTGGTTCCCAAATGCCAAAAGCCTGGAAATAAGCGTTCTGGTTTTCAAACTTTTTTTTTGGAAGCTGAACGTCCGATGCAGCTGTAGGCTATTGTTTCCAGGGTGCCTGCACCAGTCAGAAGCTGCGCCTTGGTTTTCAAACATTTCGGAAGTCAATCCGACTTCTGGAACCAATTAAGTTTGGTGCTTTTGTTTCTGCTATTAATTTTGCATTTTTGTTTTTGAGGTTTTCCCCTGTTCATTTGTTTTTGTGACTGTGTGGAACCCAGTTCAGCTAATGATTGATTGATTGATTGATTGATTGATTGATTGATTGACTGCAGAAATGGATGAAAGCCCCCCATCCAAACAATGACTATCATCAGTGCATGTAAGAAGAAAGAATAATTTTAATTTTTATCATCTACAATACTGTCTTCTTCATTTTATAGTACTTGTTGTTGTTGTTGTTTAGTCGTTTAGTCGTGTCCGACTCTTCGTGACCCCATGGACCAGAGAATGCCAGGCACTCCTGTCCTCCACTGCCTCCCGCAGTTTGATCAGACTCATGCTGGTAACCTCGAGAACACTATCCAACCATCTCGTCCTCTGTCATCCCCTTCTCCTTGTGCCCTCCATCTTTCCCAACATCAGGGTCTTCTCCAGGGAGTCTTCTCTTCTCATGAGGTGGCCAAAGTACTGGAGCCTCAGCTTCACAATCTGTCCTTCCAGTGAGCACTCAGGGCTGATTTCCTTCAGAATGGATAGGTTTGATCTTTTTGCAGTCCATGGGACTCTCATGAGTCTCCTCCAGCACCAGAATTCAAAAGCATCAATTCTTCGGCGATCAGCCTTCTTTATGGTCCAGCTCTCACTTCCATACATCGCTACTGGGAAAACCACGGCTTTAACTATGCAAACCATTGTTGGCAAGGTGATGTCTCTACTTCTCAAGATGCTGTCTAGGCCTGTCATTGCCCTTCTCCCAAGAAGCAGGTGTCTTTTAATTTCGTGGCTGCTGTCACCATCTGCAGTGATCATGGAGCCCAAGAAAGTAAAATCTCTCACTGCCTCCATTTCTTCCCCTTCTATTTGCCAGGAGGTGATGGGACCAGTGGTGTTGGGAATCTTCGTTTTTTTGATGTTGAGCTTCAGACCATATTTTGCGCTCTCCTCTTTCACCCTCAATAAAAGGTTCTTTAATTCCTCCTCACTTTCTGCCATCAAGGTTGTGTCATCTGCATATCTGAGGTTGTTGATATTTCTTCCGGCAATCTTAATTCCGGCTAGGGATTCATCCAGCCCAGCCTTTCGCATGATGAATTCTGCATATAAGTTAAATAAGCAGGGAGACAAAATGCAGCCTTGTCGTACTCCTTTCCCAATTTTGAACCAATCAGTTGTTCCATATCCAGTTCTAACTGTAGCTTCTTGTCCCACATAGAGATTTCTCAGGAGACAGATGAGGTGATCAGGCACTCCCATTTCTTTAAGAACTTGCCATAGTTTGCCATGTTCGACACAGTCAAATGCTTTCGCATAGTCAATGAAGCAGAAGTAAATGTCATTCTGGAACTCTCTAGCTTTCTCCATAATCCAGCGCATATTTGCAATTTGGTCTCTGGTTCCTCTGCCTCTTCTAAATCCAGCTTGCACTTCTGGGAGTTCTCGGTCCACATACTGCTTGAGCCTTCCTTGTAGAATTTTAAGCATAACCTTGCTAGCGTGTGAAATGAGTGCAATTGTGCGGTAGTTGGAGCATTCTTTGGCACTGCCCTTCTTTGGGATTGGGATGTAGACTGATCTTCTCCAATCTTCTGGCCACTGCTGAGTTTTCCAAACTTGCTGGCATATTGAGTGTAGCACCTTAACAGCATCATCTTTTAAAATTTTAAATAGTTCAGCTGGAATACCATCACTTCCACTGGCCTTGTTATTTGCAGTGCTTTCTAAGGCCCATTTGACTTCACTCTCCAGGATGTCTGGCTCAAGGTCAGCAACCACACTACCTGGGGTATATGAGACATCCATTTCTTTCTGGTATAATTCCTCTGTGTATTCTTGCCACCTCTTCTTGATGTCTTCTGCTTCTGTTAGGTCCTTTCCACTTTTGTCCTTTATTATGGAAATCTTTGTACGAAATGTTCCTTTCATATCTCCAATTTTCTTGAACAGATCTCTGGTTCTTCCCATTCTATTGCTTTCCTCTATTTCTTTGCATTGCTTGTTTAAGAAGGTCTTCATGTCTCTCCTTGCTATTCTTTGGAAATCTGCATTCAATTTCCTGTATCTTTCACTATCTCCCTTGCATTTTGCTTGCCTTCTCTCCCCCGCTATTTGTAAGGCCTCATTGGACAGCCACTTTGCTTTCTTGCATTTCCTTTTCATTGGGATGGTTTTCGTTGCTGCCTCCTGTATAATGTTACGAGCATCCACCCATAGTTCTTCAGGCACTCTGTCCAACAAATCTAAATCCTTAAACCTGTTCCTCACTTCCACTGTGTATTCATAAGGGATTTGACTTAGATTGTATCTTACCGGCCCAGTGGTTTTTCCTACTTTCTTCAGTTTAAGCTTGAATTTTGCTATAAGAAGCTGATGATCTGAGCCACAGTCAGCTCCAGGTCTTGTTTTTGCTGACTGTATAGAGCTTCTCCATCTTTGGCTGCAGAGAATATAATCAATCTGATTTTATAGTACAGCACATTGATTATTGCTTTCATTTTATGGATCGATGGTCTTGTTAGATAGTAAAATTCATGCAAAATTGCTGCTTTGGGGTTGCTTTGTTTTGCATTACTTTCTATGGGAAAGCGCGCTTGGTTTTGGAACGCTTTGGTTTTGGAACAGACTTCTGGAATAGATTAAGTTTGAGAGCCAAGGTACCACTGTCAATCACAGTTTCAATAAACCTGCTAAATTTTATCAGTCAGTGGCCCACACAACACTGCTCAGATAAACTGATGCAGGCTATACAATCAAGCTGTGCTGTTGCAATCGTCTATCTCTCATCAGTTCTGGGATGTCTTGTTGGGAATCCAAGTTTGCCCCCCCCAAACAAACAAACAAACATCCTCTACAACAGCTTCCTCTACCCTATGTCCTCCAGAGGTTTTTCTTCAGCTGGGAATGAAGACTCTTGTGACACCTGAAAGCTCTTTCTTGTACGCATCCATCTGGTACGCAGGCTGAGACCCTCCCTTCCCACAGACTGCCTCGCCACAGTGGTGCATGATCTAGTTATCTCCCGCTTGGACTACTGCCATGCGCTCTACGTGGGGCTACCTTTGAAGGTGACCCGGAAACTACAACTAATCCAGAATGCAGCAGCTAGACTGATGACTGGGAGTGGCCGCCGAGACCACATAACACTGGTCTTGAAAGACCTACACTGGCTCCCAGTACATTTCTGAGCACAATTCAAAGTGTTGGTGCTGACCTTTAAAGCCCTAAACAGCCTTGGTCCAGTAGACCTGAAGGAGCGTTTCCACCCCCATCGTTCTGCCCTGACACTGAGATCCAGCGCCGAGGGCCTTCTGGCGGTTCCCTCCCTGTGAGAAGCCAAGTTACAGGGAACCAGGCAGAGGGCCTTCTTGGTAGTGTCACCCACCCTGTGGAACGCCCTCCCACCAGAGGTCAAAGAGAAAAACAACTTCCAGACTTTTAGAAGACATCTGAAGGCAGTCCTGTTTAGGGAAGCTTTTAATGTTTAATAGGTTATTGTATTTTAATATTCTGCTGGAAGCCACCCAGAGTGGCTGGGGTAACCCAGCCAGATGGGCAGGGTATGTATAAATAAATAAATAAATAAATAAATAAATAAATAAATAAATAAATAAAAAAAATATAATAATAATAATAATAATAATAATAATAATAATAATAATAATAATAATAATAATTACCTACCAGGGACCTCGTACAAAAGTAGGGATGCAGATGGATGTCATAGTGAAGTTTTGGTCTCGAGCTGTTTTTGGACTACAAATCCTATCATCCCTGACCACTGGTCCTGCTAGCTAAGGATGATGGGAGTTGTAGTCCAGAACAAGCTGGAGACCCACGTTTGGGAAACCCTGCTATAGCCCAACAACATCACCCTGGCCTAGACCATTTTAGGGCCAATGCCAAACATTGGAAGTATGACGAACTGGATCTGGGCGCTTGCTCACCTTAATGTGTTAATGATTCAGCGCTCTTATTTTTCTTAGCGCTAAGCAGGAAATCGGTGAACTCCTGAATTGTCAGAGGATTTTGAACACCTGGCATGTCATAATTGTTCCACGCGTAACACTTAGTTAGCACAATTTATTTCCCAAGGTCTGCAGTCATTAACCAATTAGACCTCCCAGTAACTCTCCCTTTGTGAGACTGAAGACTGTAGACTCAGAATAGACAGTCGACAAAACATGGAGTGGATTCCTGCCTATGGCTGGGTTGAAAGGAGCCGTGGAAACCAAATGGAGCCTGAATGAACTCTGTGCTAGAGTGGATCGCAAAGTTTGTACCAAGATGGATATTCTATGTGAATATGGATGGCCAGCCAAAGCTGAGAACCTGTTTTGCATCTGTTAAATTATCTAACTTATGTTTTTATATTGTGGTTTAATCTTGTTAACCACCCTGAGACCTGTGGTTATAGGCCTGTAGACTAACTCGAAAAATTAGAATATCGTGGAATAGTTCCTTTCTTTCACTAATTCAACTTCAAAGGTGAAACTAATATATGAGATAGACTCATGACATGCAAAGTGAGATATGTCAAGCCTTGATTTGTTCTACAGGTGAAACTCGAAAAATTAGAATATCATGGGAAAGTTTCTTGATTTCTGTAATTCAACTTAAAAGGTGACACTCATATATGAGATAGACTCGTGACATGCAAAGCGAGATATGCTAAGTCTTTCTTTGTTATCATTGTGATGATCATGGCGTACAGCTGATGAAAACCCCAAATTAACCATCTCAGAAAATTAGAATATTCAATGAAATCAGCAAAACAAGGATTGCAAATAGAGCAAGATTGGACCTCTGAGAAGTAGAAGCATATCTCGCTTTGCATGCCATGAGTCAATCTCATATGTTAGTTTCACCTTTTAAGTTGAATTCCTGAAATCAGTGAACTTTTCCACGATATTCTAATTTTTCGAGTTTTACCTGTATAATAATAAATTTACAAAGCTCGTTATTATTAATCATGCATGTATCTAGGGATGAGGAAGAAATATCCCTAGGACAACTATCCCTCTCACCTCAGGCGACACCCCTCATTGGCTCTGATTCTGTTGTTACATACAGTTACTGATTCACACTTGTGTGCATGAAAGAGTTAACCTGAGCCCAGAGATCAGGTTGCAGGTGGGTGTGGCTTTACAGGTTCTCAGCAGGCTCTGCCCCCCCCCCCCAATCTGTCTTTCTCTTTGTGCTTCCTGGAATAAGCAAAGAAGGAGACATGCAGTCAATGGCTCCCAGCTGCAGGAAAAACCAAGTGAACTGAATCTATCCAGAAGAGAGATTGTATAGCCTGCATCTTTGCTAACCCAAAGACTACATGTGCTTTTTTGTAAGGAAACCAAGTACTGCAAAAAAAGGAGGGGCACTTGCAACCTTTTTCTTTTTTATTTACTGCCTTTGGATAGAGACTTGTTTTCGGTAACTTCCGGAAACTCTGAGTAAAGCATTCACTTACTCGCAAAGCTACGTGTCTGTGATTTATTCTAGCCTAAGTATTTTTGTGGGAAACATTTGCTTAAAGATGGATGAGGGCAGATGTAAATCTAACCAGGTTTTAATGTTCTTGGAGCAATTGCCATTGCGCTAACTCTGCTGCAAGAGAATAAGGATCTCTTTCCCAAATCTTTCTCTCCAACAGCTTTGCACCCTCCAGGAGTGCTTTGCCTGAGTGAAAGGTATCCCTGACCTCTGGCAATGCCTCTTGCTTGTCTCGATGGAGAATAGAGGTATAGCCTTATTAGACTTTACCAATTGGTGGGCTTTGCGTTGCTCCCAGACGGGAGGAAGGAAGTCAAATGACACCGAGGGTTGGTTCAGAGAAAGAGTTCTTTATTTCTGCTCTCTGGAGCAGCAGAAAGGCACTTGTGTGGTCAGTCCACAGCAAGTCCAAAGAAATGAGAAATTTCATGCAGTATATATATCCTCCAGGCACCCTCTCCCCCCTTCCCCAGGAATCCAGGCACGTCAGCTTGTGCACGAAGGTTGACATCACAGATGTTCCTGCTCCGGTACTCTTAACCATAAAAGGGTTTTCCTTCCTGTACTTCTGACCATAAAAGGGTATTCCTGTTCCTATATTCTTATCTTGGAGCAAGAGGTCACCAACTCCAAGAACACACTCTGGCGCTGTTGCCGGACTAGGTCTGTGCGGCGTCAGAGTGTGGTAAGATAAGACCCAGACATATCATCCCAACTCCACTGGAACAGCCAAGGTCGTCCATTCCTTCAGAGGGGCATGTGTAAGTGTGTGTAGAAGCGAGTCTGCTGTGCAAAAGTAATATATATTACCTCACCCACTTATATATATTACCCCACCCACTTTTGACTCTGGCCCCTCCCATCACTGATATGTGGTCCTCAGAAGGTCACCCAGAAGGGAATTTGGCCCTTGGGATCAGAAAATGTTTTCCCCCCACCCTGCCTCAGATCATGGCTCAAATGTTATGATGAGCTGGTCAGCTGAGTCAGGGCGCAAAGCTTTTGCCTCCTGACCAGTGAGCTAGGCAGAGGCCTTCTTCAAAACTAGAAAGAGAAGAAAAAGCTCTTACCTGATCAAGTATGCCAGGCACATCCCGAAGAGCAGAAGGGTGAGTGGCGGCAGCAGGATCAATACCACGACGGGAGGCTCCAGACCTAGACAAGTAACAGGGACAAGAGATGGGTCAAGGCAGGGCTACATGAACTGTTTCCATCCCAGGTGGTCATTCTAAAAACTGTGACTTTAAGAAGCTTGCTCTTTACTTTTTCCTCTACCCTCCCCACACCTCTTTCCTCGTGTGCCGTACCTTTTTAGATTTTTTTAGCCCAAGGGCAGGGATTGTCTTACTACAGTGTGGTGTAATGGTTAGAGTGTTGGACTAGGACCTGGGAGACCAGGGTTGAAATCCACACTCAGCCATGAAGCTGACCTTGGGCCAGTTGCCATCTCTTCGCCTAGACTGCCTCGCAGGGTTGCTGTGAGGTTGAAATGGGGAGGAGAACCATGTGCACCACAAGGAGCTCCTTGGAAGGTATTGCAAATAGCTTTGGGGTGTCTCATTATTCATTAATAAATGAATAATAATTGCAAGCATTGCCTACTCTGGCTGGCAACCTCTCAAGCAGCGGTCTTGCCTAGCGCTTGCCCCCTGGAGATCCTTTTACCTGGCAATGCCAAGGACAGAAGCTGGCTCCTCTCTGCCTGCAGACCCTGCAATCCCTCTCTGGAGGTTCAGGCGTTAACTTTTGCCCCAACTTTAAAGGTAAAGGGGCCCCTGACCATTAGGTCCAGTCGTGACCGACTCTGGGGTTGCGGCGCTCATCTCGCTTTAGTGGCCGAGGGAGCCGGCGTACAGCTTCCAGGTCATGTGGCCAGCATGACTAAGCCTCTTCTGGCGAACCAGAGCAGAGCACGAAAATGTCGTTTACCTTCCTGCCGCAGTGGTACCTATTTATCTACTTGCACTTTGATGTGCTTTCGAATTGCTGGGCTGACAGGAGCTGGGACCGAGCAACGGGAGCTCACCCCATTGCAGGGATTCAAACTGCTGACCTTCTGATCGGCAGGTCCTAGGCTCTGTGGTTTAACCCACAACGCCACCTGTGTCCCACGCCCCAACTTTAGCTGCAAACAAAATGCCTGAAAGTCATTTGTCCCCCCCTCCCCCCCTCCCCAGGGAAGAACTATGCGCCACTCCCAGTTTCTTGACTGCCACCTTTGTCTTTGGAAACAACAATTATATTAAGTTCCTTTTCTTTTCTTAATAGGATAAGCCAAGTATTCCCCAGGCCATTTCTAATTGCCAGAAGCCAGCATAAATACACAACAGCCGTCAGCAGCGAGGAGATCTACACCTCAAATACCCCAGATCTGCTTTACAGTGGTACCTCGGGTTACAGACGCTTCAGGTTACAGACTCCGCTAACCCAGAAATATTACCTCGGGTTAAGAACGTTGCTTCAGGATGAGAACAGAAATCGTGCTCCGGCGGCACGGCGGCAGTAGGAGGCCCCATTAGTTAAAGTGGTCTTCAGGTTAAGAACGGACCTCCGGAACGAATTAAGTGCTTAACCCGAGGTACCACTGTATTGTAAACTTGGGCGAGGCAAAACAAAACAAATTCCTTCCAGTAGCACCTTAAAGACCAACTAAGTCAGTTCTTGGTATGAGCTTTCGTGTGCATGCACACTTCTTCAGACCAACACGGCTACCTATCTGTAATTGGGCGAGGCAGAGGGACTCAGGACCTGAAGGCTAAATGTGGCCCCCAGCCCTCTCTATTTGGCCCTCGAGAATCTCACTAGGCTATACAACCCCTGAGCCCTGCTCCGTGCCACCCCTTGAGTGTTTTTGCCTGACTAGAAATGTGTCCAAGATCTGAGATAAAGCCTCTATATTTGTTTCAAATGTTTTTAAATACTGATCTTTAAATGGTTGAAACCGTTGTGACACCTGCTGGGGAAGGCTGGACAATGCATTTAACAACAACAAACAGGTAAGTTTGACCTTCCTTGCTCCACCCACTTTTGCCTCTGTCCTAATAATAATAATAATAATAATAATAATAATAATAATAATAATTTATTATTTATTCCCCGCCCATCTGGCTGGGTTTCCCCAGCCACTCTGGGCGGTTTCCAACAAAACACTAAAATAGAATAACCTATTAAACATTAAAAGCTTCCCTAAACAGGGCTGCCTTCAGATGTCTTCTAAAAGTCTGGTAGTTGTTTTTTTCTTTGACATCTGGTGGGAGGGCGTTCCACAGGGTGTGTGCCACCACCGAGAAGGCCCTCTGCCTGATTCCCTGTAACTTGGCTTCTCACAGCGAGGGAACTGCCAGAAGGCCCTCGGAGCTGGACCTCAGTGTCCGGGCACCCACCTCTGGTACACGGCCCCCAGAAGATCGTCTTGTTAAGGTAAAAAATTCCAGGGTGAGAGACTACTCAACAGACCTGCTTGTCGGGCTCTGATAATAAAAACGTATGTATTTTAAAACAGCTGATAAAAGGGGGTAATAAAAAGGCTGTTTATGTATGCCACTACTGCAGCCCATGTTCTGTTAGCCCCCAAATGGAAAGACTAAAGAAGAATGGCAACAGAAACTGATGGAATATGTGCAGCTTTTGGACCTAACACATAGAATAAGAGAACAAGAAGAACATATGTTTAAAGAAGATTGGAAAACGTTTGTTGAATATATGGAGGGAAATTGTGTTTATTTGAAAATGTGGGCATCATTAAGATAAATTCAACAGTGTAAATAAGTTTTGATGGATGTAATACAGTGGTACCTCAGGTTATAGACGCTTCAGGTTACAGACTCCGCTAACCCAGAAATAGTACCTCGGGTTAAGAACTTTGCTTCAGGATGAGAATAGAAATCGTGTGGCGGTGGCATGGTGGCAGCAGGAGGCCCCATTAGCTAAAGTGGTGCTTCAGGTTAAGAAAAGTTTCGGGTTAAGAACGGACCTCCGGAACGAATTAAGTTCTTAACCCAAGGTACCACTGTAATGGAATACTGAATGGTTTTAGCTTATGTAAAATATGCAGGGATTTATGTTATGCAAAATGAACCACGGAAAGAGAAGAAGGGAAGTCACTGATATTTTAAGGATGTTTAAATGAGTATTCTAAATTGTAAAACAGAAAATTCAATTAAAAATTATAGAGGGGGGGAACGGAGCAATAAAAATAAACATCAGGAAAGGAGGGGTGGGAAGTTATGTGTGTATAAAAATATTATATGGTTTGAAATATCTCCAGAGACGTAGTAAAAATGATACATGGATACATGGAGTATCAACAAAGTGCAAGAATGTTAGATATGGGCGATACGGGCACCACTTACCTCTGATGCAGGGAACATCTGGATCGAACCAACAGCTGGAATCAGCTGGGGGTGGGCTTCCTCCAGGAAAGTGTATTGCCCTTTCCAGGGGTTGTACCAAGCCAGAGGACGCCACCAGCAAGTAGGTAGGGAAGAAATGGCCCCCTCTACCGTCTGTGTCCAGGACGATATATTGGGCCAGAGGTTTTCCTTTGCTGTCAGCCTCTACCCTGCGGTTGAACCCAGCAAAGTCGAGGTTTCTGACATGCTGAGTCAACGTTTCCCCCGAGACCTCAGTCGCTCCCTGTTGATGGGCCTTGGCTAAAGCTTTTGCGACCAGGTAAATGGCGTCATAGATGGTGCCGAAGAGTGGAGAGACCTGGAAAAGACAGCAGGTTTTTAGCGCCTACCAAAACCTGGGAAATGGTCCGGCTCAGAGGCAAAGTAGAGCTGACATCCATCATATCATTTAGCTGACTTTTGCTTCCACAAATGCCCAGTAAGGGGAGGAGAGAGCAAGTGAAGGATGGGGGAGATATTTTATGAAATAAAGAAATCCAGCTTCCCGACTCTCCCACCTGACTCCAAATGTTGCCTATTTGGGAAAGGAAAAGGAGCTAAGCCAACGTGCTGTGTTGGAAATGGCTTCCAGCCATTCTTGGTTAATTATTGGGGAAAGCCAATGCGTTCAAAAATTATGGAAGCACAGAGAATATCTCCTGAATGGTGAGGCTTGCTGACCTCCCAGTAAAGCAAAAATTCCATCTTCTCCTGTTACGCAAAAACCACAAGATGACCCAGAATGTCACCAGATTCTGCAGGTACAGAATAGACTCTGTATGGATTTCCAAAGAATTGGAAACAAGAGTCAAAAAAATTGATATCAATCCCAGAACCTTTTCAGACCATAATTCCCTGACTATGGAATTTCAAAAAGAAAGCCAAATCTCTTTTAGATGGAGATTAAATGATGATTTATTAGATGATCACAAATTTGATGAAAAAGCAGATTCTGTGCACAGATCTGTAGGTGCAGACCATCCCCCAATTCAATCTAGTTTGTTAAGAAAATTCCCAAACCCGGATCCACGGGCGACTTTGGGTCATTTCTCTAAGGTAGTCTATTTTAAAGTTTTTATGTGTTTATATGCCTATCACACTTCTAAACTTAAAAGCCATTGCTGTATATTGTTTTAAATGTTTGTTTTGCTATTGGGATTGTGGTTCCATTTGTGTTTCTCAAGTTGGTCTCTGACCATAATAAATTTCATGTTCCTGTATCTCCTGAATGGAGTGCAAGGTTTTTTGCTGTGCTTATTGCGAGGTTGCCCAAAGCAGGTTTGCAAGGGACCTTCCTTTCATTCTACAAATCACTTCTGTGGTGGTCAGTTGTGTCTGGTGGGGGTAGAAGACAGGAAAATCCTTAGTAGGTGGATCACAGCCAAAGACACCTGGGTTTTGGTCCTCCCTTCCTCTCCGCCAAGTGCATTTCTACAGTTATAATGTGGAGGTGGATTACAGAAAAAGGCAAGCGTGAATGATTACGATGGGTGCAGGATGTTATTTAGCTTTACGTTTATGGGCACAATTCAAAGTGTTGGTGCTGACTTTTAAAGCCCTAAAGGGCCTCAGCCCAGTAGACCTGAAGGAGCGTCTCCACTCCCATCGTTCGGCCCGGACACTGAGGTCCAGCGCCGAGGGCCTTCTGGAGGTTCCCTCATTACGAGAAGCCAAGTTACAGGGAACCAGGCAGAGGGCCTTCTCGGTGGTGGCACCCTCCCTGTGGAACATCCTCCCATCAGATGTCAAGGAAATAAACAACCTTATTTGACTGTTAGAAGACATCTGAAGGCAGTCTTGTTTAGGGACACTTTTAATATTTGATGAATTATTGTATTTAATGTTTTGCTGGAAACCCAGCCAGCTGGATGGGGTATGAATAAATTATTATTATTATTATTATTATTATTATTATTATTATTTGGAGCAAAATGAAAGCCTTCTGCTCTATGCAGTCCTGACCTGCTCAGGTTCCAGATCGAGAGGGATTTCGCCCCTTCGTTTCGCTGCCTCGAACGCCTCATAAAACGTTTTCTCCCCGGACTGCAAAGTAATGGTTAACACTGCGTCGTAGGCTTCCCGGAAGGAGCGGTCGTTTTCCAGAATGAAGTAGGAGTGGTTTCGGTATGGGAGGCTGTAGAACAACGTGTCGTACGGCAGGAAGACGTATCTGCCGTCAGCCAGACCCATTTCTTGGGCCTTCGTAAGCAAGGTAGCCTGATCCTCTCCTCCGATGAGAGCTGAATGCATGCACAAAATGATAACTGCGGCACAGAAATCAAAGAGTTGTTTTAAGAATAGCCAGGCTGCTGAATCAAACCAAAGGCCCAGGTATAATGACTCCCAACAGAGGAGGTAAAACATCATGGTCCTTACAAGAGCTGTATAAGGTACATAAGGCAGCCCAGGATTATTTCTGTCATAACAGAAGAGCCTTAATGGGTCAAATTAAAGGTCTATCTAACATACCCTCCAACATTCCTCAGATAAATATAGGGACATTCTGTTCTACATCAGTAATAATTTATTTATTTATACATACATACATACGGGACGCGGGTGGCGCTGTGGGTTAAACCACAGAGCCCAGGACTTGCCGATCAGAAGGTTGGTGGTTCAAATCCCCACGACGGGGTAAGTTCCCATTGCTCGGTCCCTGCTCCTGCCAGCCTAGCAGTTCGAAAGCACATCAAAATGCAAGTAGATAAATAGGTACTGTTCCGGCGGGAAGGTAAACAGCGTTTCCATGCGCTGCTCTGGTTCACCAGAAGTGGCTTAGTCCTGCTGGCCACACAACCCGGAAGCTGTACACCAGCTCCCTTGGCCAGTAAAGCGAGATGAGCGCCACAACCCCAGAGTCGGTCATGACTGGACCTAATGGTCAGGGGTCCATTTACCTTTACATACATACATACATACATACATACATACATACATACCACATCCATCTGGTTGGGTTTCCCCAGCCACTCTGGGCAGCTCCCAACAGAATATTTAAAACACAATAAAACATCAAACATTAAAAACTTCCCTAAACAGGGTTGCCTTCAGATGTCTTCTGCAAGTAAAACAGTTGTTGAATCCCACCCAAAACTGTGACAGTCTGCAAGCGCCCTGAAACCTCCTCTATTCCCGCCGGGCCAAATGCTTGTTCTCACCCTCCTTACCTTTAATGTCACCAGCAGCTTGGATCTTGGCCCAAGTTCCTTCAGCATCTCCATCTCCTCTCCCCATCGAGGTGACGACACCCACCCGGAGCCCCCGGTTCCTCAGTGCCATTGCCAACTTGTTAGCTGTGTCCCTCCAAAGCTCCTCTTGGGAAGAGACGATGCCGACATGAGCCCAGCTGAAATATTTCAACACGGAGAGAAGGATCCCCGGCGGAGAGGGCAACGTTCTTACAAAAGTAGGGTGGTAGCCTGGGCTGTCCAATTCATCGCTGACGCAGGCCCAGGAAAACACAGCTTTGTTCCAGCTCCTGCCAAGCAGGGAGGCTGCGGCGCAGTAGCCTGGATTCAGGGGACCTATGAAAGCTGACAGGTGCTTTTCATAGCCAATGAATCCAGCCAAGGCTTTAGAAGTTTGGCAGCCTTCTTCGCATAACGTGCAGTCCAGCTGATGGGGAGAGTTAACAGATGGGTCCTTCCTTATCCGCTCCATAGCAAGCTTCGCAGCAACTTGGGGGAAAGCCTTGGAGAAGAAGGGGTCGCAGGTCCAAGGTCCCACCAGGCCGACGTTAAAGGCTGCGCAATATATTGGGAGAGGGAGCAGGGCCAAGCCAAGAGCCGCCCACCACAGCCCCACAGCAATCTTGCAGGGCAGTGGAATTGTACATGGCTGTAGTCTTGCGCACCTTGAGACGTCTGAGATGAAGCAGGTTGAACTTTGCAACGAAATGGCCATCGTCTCCTGGCTGATTAGTGGCAAGTGAAGAATGAATGAATGAATCTTTATTTATGCATCTAGGAGCCAGTGTGGTGTAGTGGTTAAGAGCGGTAGACTCGTAATCTGGGGAACCGGGTTCGCTTCCCCACTCCTCCACATGCAGCTGCTGGGTGACCTTGGGCCAGTCACACTTCTCTGAAGTCTCTCAGCCCCACTCACCTCACAGAGGGTTTGTGGTGGGGGAGGAAGGGAAAGGAGAATGTTAGCCGCTTTGAGACTCCTTAGGGTAGTGATAAAGCGGGATATCAAATCCAAACTCTTCTCTTCTTCTTGTGTCAGCCATCGGCCATACCAATGAAACAACAATACAATAGACAAAGAATAGAAATAAAAAGTCAGTTATACAAAATACAGTCATACCTCGGGTTACAGACGCTTCAGGTTGTGTTTTTTTGGGTTATGGACCACTGAAACTAAATTGCGCTTTGTGCATGCGCAGAAGCACCAAATTGCAACCTGCACATGCGCAGCTGTGGGTTGTGAATGCTGCAGGTTGCAAACGTGCATCATGCACGGATCACGTTTACAACCCGAGCATCCACTGTACATTTTAGGGTTTTGAATCAATACAGTGGTACCTTGCGTTACAGACGCTTCAGGTTACATACGCTTCAGGTTACAAACTCCGCTAGCCCAGAAATAGTACCTCGGGTTAAGAACTTTGCTTCAGGATGAGAATAGAAATCACACGGCGGCAGCAGGAGGCCCCATTAGCTAAAGTGGTGCTTCAGGTTAAGAGCAGTTTCAGGTTCAGAACGGACCTCCAGAACGAATTAAGTACGTAACCAGAGGTACCACTGTAGTCAAACAGAGGATCTTATTCTGATTGCCCCAGCTGAAAACCTTGCAGCATTTGTTGTCACCTGTCCATCTTGATCTGTCAAGAAAAAGCACACTGTGGCAGTAGCTGGGTGACCCGAAATGGACAATATATGGAGGAGACTCTTGAGAGTCCCATGGACTGCAAGAAGATCAAACCTCTCCATTCTGAAGGAAATCAGCCCTGAGTGCTCACTGGAAGGACAGATCCTGAAGCTGAGGCTCCAAGACTTTGGCCACCTCATGAGAAGAGAAGACTCCCTGGAAAAGACCCTGATGTTGGGAAAGATGGAGGGCACAAGGAGAAGGGGACGACAGAGGACAACATGGTTGGATAGTGTTCTCGAAGCTACCAGCATGAGTCTGACCAAACTGCGGGAGGCAGTGGAAGACAGGAGTGCCTGGCGTGCTCTGGTCCAGGGGGTCACGAAGAGTCAGACACGACTAAACGACTAAACAACAACAACATTGTGCAGATAGGGTGCCAGAGAGGGTGGCAAGTGAAGGTCTTTGGGGCTACCTGGTTTGTCAACTGAGGACGCACATCACAAGTGGAATGGGTCGATTCTCTCCAGGTGTGATGCAGAAAGGACTGTAGCTCAGTGGCAGAATATATGTCTTGCCCGCAGGACATCCCTGGGGAAAACGTCCACAAATGGGGAACCACCACAGAAAGATTCTGTGAGGTAAGGACCACCACCTCTTTTTTTCTATTTTCTATTTCTTTTGGCAAAGTAATCATCATAAATAAATAAGAATAAACACCTGCACCTCACTGCTGAGACCATTCCATTGTAACTATCCAACCTCCCATAATTTCAACACCTCTTGCGATGGTTTGACCCCTTTTCCGTTTCAACAGTACTGATTCTACAAACACCTTCCATATCTCCTCCAAATCATTCCTCCTGCACATTCCCCGTCCTACCTTAATGCCACATGTTAATTTATTATGAATAATAATAATAATAATAAATTTTATTTATATCCTGCCCTCCCCAGCCGAAGCCGGGCTCAGGGTGGCTAACAACAATAAAATAGTACAACATTCTAAAATCATTCATTATAAAATTAATTCAAATCAAATTGATGGCAACCATTGGGCTAGAGTTCTGTGAATATTGCCAAAGGAGGGAGTCAGGCTGTGCCCTGACCAAAGGCCTGGTGGAACAGCTCTGTCTTGCAGGCCCTGCGGAAAGATGTCAAATCCCACAAGGGCCCTAGTTTCTTGTGATAAATAAATCCCACACCTCTTCATACCATTCTTCCATTTTATATTCCGCTTGCTCCTTCCACTTCCTAGCTATAGTAATTTGTGCGGCTGTCAATAAATTTGTGAGCAAGTCCTTCATAGCCTGTGAACCTTCCACCCCATCATAAATTGATAATAATGCTACCTATAGACTGGAAAGAGAAGCTGCTGAATTGCAACTTATCACCAAACTTAAAACTATGGAGAGACCTGGTTTGAACAAAGACATTGGATTCTTATCTCATTATACATGACAAAGCCATTTTTCACCTTCTCACCCCTTGCTTTTTCCTGTTAGACCTATTGCAGTCGTTAAGAGTCGTCAACAGGCTCATCGCAGCTATCTGCCAATCACCCATTCCCACCACCCTTCTGAGTAATACCCCTCCCCACCTTCTCACTATATAGAAAGGTCCGGTGACTTCTGTTTCAGTGTATCTGAAGAAGTGTGCATGCACACGAAAGCTCATACCTAGAACTAACTCAGTTGGTCTTTAAGGTGCTACTGGAAGGAATTTTTTTATTTTGTTTTGACCATGGCAGACCAACACGGCTACCTATCTGTATCTGGACTTTCGGTCAGCTTTAACCCAGTGATTTCTGTTATCTCCTTAAACACCCTTTGCCAGAAAAATTGTACATATTTACACCCCCACCACATGTGAACATAATTCCCTGTTTCCTGGCATCCCCTCCAACATAACACCAAATATTCCTTGTTTATTTGATTTAACCTGAGTGGTGTTAAATACCATTTCCAAACTAATTTATACATATAAAAAATCTTTTATTCTTACAGTCAACATTTTCAATGTACAATTCTTCTATATAGTTCTCCAGCTTTGATTATCTGCCCTATCTATCACCTCTTTTTTTTATGCCCATGGCAACCATTTCATGCTGACACCTGCAGCACTTTCATCAAGTACCGGCACCTCATTTTTTACCCCCCCCCAAAAAAAGTGCTAATGACACCTGCACATTCAGGAAATCTTCTACAGCATCCTTGACCTGAGGCCCTTCAGTGTCTACGTCAAAAATCCACCCCACTCTTATAAGCTCGCACCACCAGCAAGTTCTTCTGTATGTTCAGCAAAAATATCCTCTTTGTTATATTCCAGCCCATTGCTCCAGGCTGTAGAAACTGAATGAGGCAAAGTGATATTGGTATTGGCCCGGGAACTTACCATAGGGGTGGGCTAGTCATGGAAATAAACCATTTTCAGCGACCATCTCTTATTTTCAAAGAGATCTTCAGCTATCTGTGTGGATGGGGAAACTGTTGCTCTGTGGGTTTTACAGAGATATTATTTCAGATCATCTTTCTAGCAAGCCCTCAAGATGATGAGTGCAGTTTCCAACTTCACATCACGATGCCCACAAAAATAAGAGCAGCTATCCTCTCCCAAACAACTGTTTCTTGACTGTTTGATCAAGCAAGCTCTAATGGACCATTTTGGATCAGTTTTATCACAGGCAGGTTTTGGAGATCAGGACTATGGAGAACAAGGCTGTATTTGGTCATTTGCAGTTGGTCTGCTTCCTCAATCTACATTTCATTTATCTACAAGAAAACCACATGGAATCGACTTACCGGCTCAGTTGAATGTAGTTACTGACATTACTGACCACCACAACGCAGCCAACACAGAGTTCGAGGGAGATACTTCACAACGGCAGGCTCAGTGGAAGCCCTTGGTTTTTCTTACAGCTTGAAGAAAATTCATTTACGAATGAAATAACCAGTCCTCAACTGCCAGAAGAGGCACAGACAGTTGCCCTGAAGTTGGTTATAGAAAATGGCACGTTCAGCACCAAGGAGAGTTCCTCCCTTAGGATTCCTAATTGGAACTGCTTAGACAGCAGGCTAACTAATGCTCTTGGTAGCGAATTATCAAATGAAAGGCACTGCTCTCGTTTCAAAGTTGTTCGCCTTTGGGAGGCTGCCACCAACCTGTGTGTCTCAAAGTAGCCCCAAATGCAAAGCAGCATCTTAAATCCCAACTCCATCTATCAGCGAGTGAGGCAACACTTGTGAGCAGCCGTTCCTCTGTGAAAACACGTCCCAGCTCCATATCGGAGGTGCCCGCCATGACTGCAATTGCAGGAAGAGCATGTTAAACCTCTCTTACTTGGGTTAAGAGGATTTCGATTCGTACAATGTGGGTTTTGTTGCAGAGCTGGGAGGGCAATGCAAATCCAGAGAGATCAAGGCCCTGGTGTTGGGGACATGGATTCAGAGTGAATTTAGCGGGAAGTATAGCACACTTTTGAATTGATGCTTTTGAATTCTGGTGCTGGAGGAGACTCTTGAGAGTCCCATGGACTGCAAGAAGGTCAAACCTCTCCATTCTGAAGGAAATCAGCCCTGAGTGCTCACTGGAAGGACAGATCCTGAAGCTGAGGCTCCAAGACTTTGGGCACCTCATGAGAAGAGAAGACTCCCTGGAAAAGACCCTGATGTTGGGAAAGATGGAGGGCACAAGGAGAAGGGGACGACAGAGGACGAGATGGTGGGACAGTGTTCTTGAAGCTACCAGCATGAGTGGAAGACAGGAGTGCCGGGTGTGTTCTGGTCCAGGGGGTCACAAAGAGTCGGACACGACTAAACAAAATAGCACACTTAAGAATATTCCTCCCTATGGGGAGTTTCCCTCCAGAAGCTGCAGTTAGGGCAGAATGCTGCAGCACGATTGCTGACACACCTTGTTAACATACACAGTCAAACCTTATTGTTGAATATAATCCGTTCAGGAAGCCCATTTGGCTTCTGAAATGTTTGACAACTGAGGTGCGGCTTCTAATGGTTGCAGGAGCTTCCTGCACTCAAACGGAAGCCGTGTCAGACATTTGGCTTCCGAAAAACGTTCGAAAACTGGAACATTTACTTCCGGGTTTTTGGCATTCGGGAGCCGAAACATTCCAAAACGGAGGCGTTTGGGATCTCAGCTTTGACCGTAACACCTGTGCTCAGAGATCTGCACTGGGTCCTGATTTGCTACGGAGCCAGGTTCAAGGCATTATTGTTAGTCAGGGGTCAGCAAACATTTTCAGCAGGGGGCTGGTCCACTGTCCCTCAGACCTTGTGGGGGACCGGACTATATTTTGGGGGGGAAATGAACGAATTCATATACCCCACAAATAAACCAGAGATGCATTTTAAATAAAAGCACACATTCTACTCATGTAAAAACACGCTGATTCCCGGACCATCCACAGGCCAGATTGAGAAGGCGATTGGGCCGGATCCAGCCCCCGGGCCTTAGTTTGCCTACCCATGCGATTAGTACATAAAGCCTCAAACAATTTTGGACCAGTTTACCTATGAGATCGCCTTATCCCCAAAATGCTACAGCTTCCACTGTTACCACATATCCGTTTGTTAGAACTTGATCTTTTAGTGTTTCAGCACCTATATTCCCTGCCTATTGAATCAGGAAAAGGTCTTTACGGTACTCTTTTCAGTGCCAGGTAAAACCATCTTTGTTTAGACAAAGATGTTTTTGAATTATGGTGCTGGAGGAGACTCTTGAGAGTCCCATGGACAGCAAGAAGATCAAACCTATCCATTCTGAAGGAAATCAGCCCTGAGTGCTCACTGAAAGGAAGATCCTGAAGCTGAGGCTCCAATACTTTGGCCACCTCATGAGAAGAGAAGACTCCCTGGAAAAGACCCTGATGTTGGGAAAGAACGAGGGCACAAGGAGAAGGGGACGGCAGAGGACGAGATGGTTGGACAGTGTTCTCGAAGCTGCCAGCATGAGTTTGACCAAACTGCGGGAGGTAGTGGAAGACAGGAGTGCCTGGCGTGCTCTGGTCCATGGGGTCACGAAGAGTCGGACACGACTAAACGACTAAACAACAACAACAACAACAACCCAGATGTTTAGAAAGTCAATGGGAGTTTCAATCTATTCTCAGTCTTTTCTTTTTGAAAGCTTAAAATTGCTTTTGCTAAAGTTTTAATAGATGGGTTTTTTGTGTGTATTTTATGGGGGGGGGGGGTTGTAAACCACTTTGAGGTTGTTGCTGTTTTTACAATCCAGCAGTGTAAATCTTATCAAACAAATAACAGGGGTCTCAGAGGACCAGACCGAAAGTCCTTTTACACCAGCATCCTGGCTGCGGCAGTGAAAAGCTCACAAATGCTTTCATGTAATACCAAGGTTGTTTGTGTGTTTGTTTCATAAAACTTCTATGCCACTTATATGATTTATAATAATAATATATTATTTATACCCCATCCATCTGACTGGGTTTCCCCAGCCACTCTGCACAGCTCCCAACAGAATATTAAAAACACAATAAAACATCAAACATTTAAAACTTCCCTAAACAAGCCTGCCTTCAGATGGTTTCTAAAACTCATATAGTTGTTTATTTCCTTGACATCTGATGGGAGGGCGTTCCACAGGGTGGGTGACACCACCAAGAAGGCCCTGTGCCTGGTTTTTAAACTTGCAAAGCAGTTTACATACCAAGCTGTAAGAGGGGAAGGGGTCAGGGAAAAGGCTGCTAACTTTATGTTATGCAGGTTCTATGTGCAGATGTGCAGCCCTAACATTGTACAGATGTTTCACTGACTTGAGGGGAAACATTTAGGCAGATAACTGGCTTTGGCCCAGGCTTGTATCTCCCTATATGAACCTGCCTGGGTGCTAAGATCCTTGGATTAGCACCTTCTCTCAGTCCCATCACCATCAGAAGCACGGCTGGTGGTGACACAAGGCGGAGCCTTTTCTGTAGTTGCTCCAAAATTGTGGAATTCCCTCCCAAGAGAGGTGAGCTTGGCTCCCTCTTTGTTATCCTTCCACCAGCAGGCTAAGACCTTCCTGTCCAGATAGGGCTTTGGAAACTAAGGTACAAGCAATGCTGATCAATGGGCTGCTGTTCAGGGCAAAACTGCATTTTAATTGCTGGTTCTATTATTATTATTATTATTATTATTATTATTATTATTATTATTAAACTGCCCTATACCCAGAGGTCTCAGGGCGGTTCACAGAATAAAATCAAAATATCAAAAACAACCCAATAACCCGCCCCCCCACACACACACCCATTTTAAAAGGGCATAGAATGTCTATCAAATCAACGAAAAGCCTGGTTAAAAAGGAAAGTTTTTGCCTGGTGGTTCTAAATGTGCTTCTGATGCTGAGACTCAGCCAGATGGGTGGGGTAGAAATAATAAATAATAATTGTTGTTGTTGTTGTTGTTGTTGTTGTTGTTGTTGTTGTTGTTTCAAACTAGCTTTTTTTTTATTACTTTGTGTGATGCTTTAAGGGTGGCGCTGTGGGTTAAACCACAGAGCCTAGGACTTGCTGATCAGAAGGTCGGCGGTTCGAATCCCCGCGACGGGGTGAGCTCCCGTTGCTTGGTCCCTGCTCCTGCCAACCTAGCAGTTCGAAAGCACGTCAAAGTGCAAGTAGATAAATAGGTACCGCTCCGGCGGGAAGGTAAACGCCATTTCCATGCGCTGCTCTGGCTTGCCAGAAGCAGCTTAGTCAAGCTGTCTGCAGACAAACGCTGGCTCCCTCAGCCTATAGAGCACTGCAACCCCAGAGTCGTCCGTGACTGGACCTAACGGTCAGGGGTACCTTTACCTTTATGATACTTTAAACCAGGCTTCCTCAACCTCATCCCTCCAGAAGTTTTGAGACTACAATTCCCATCATCCCTGACCACTGGTCCTGCTAGCTAGGGGTCATGGGAGTTGTAGGCCAAAAACACCTGGGGGGAAAAGGTTCAGGAAGCCTGGTTTAAACACTGGGAGCTGCCTTGAATCCCAGCTTGGGGAAAAGGTGGGATATAAAATTATGGAATTATTGAGGGACCTGTAGTCCAAGCCCGTGAGATGCAGAAATCTCAACACACGGTCCCCCATCCAACCTGAAACCATACTAGACCCTAAATAAATGAACTGCACTTAGGAGTTACAAGAAAGGGAGCAGGGAATGAAATAATCCCCTTCTGCCCACATTGCTGTGGGATGCTTAATAGCTTCTGCAGGGATGACTGGGCCAGTTTTTTCTCATTAAACAGAAGCAGGTGCTTAAGGACTCCTGAAAGGCTAATTTTCCAGCTGGTTATGTGATTTGATAATGAAAAGTGCTTCTTGCATAGAAGGTCTATTTAAAAAGAAAAGGGCTGGGGAAGTGGGCCCCTAGGTCCTGCCGCTTAAGGTTCTGCGCTCAGCAGTTTTTGCTGGAGTTTGATTACAATTGATAGCTGAAGCACAAGCAAGTCTAAACTTGTCCTCCTGAGTAACAGCCGTTTCCTCTTCCTAGCCTGTTTTCCACATTTGCAACATCAGCCTCTCGCACAGAGCCAAGATGAAGGAAAGCAAGAGAGGCACTGAAAAATGGGTCCTAAATTCAGTGTGGTGTAGTCGTTAGGGTGCTGTTCTACGACCTGGATTGAGACCAGGGTTCAAATCGCCACTCAGACATGAAGCCCACTGGGTCACTTTGGGGCAGTCTGACCTACCACCCTGATTATTTTTTAATTGAAGGGCAACATTGGTGGAGGGGAAAGGAGTACGACAAGGCTGTATATTGTCTCCCTGCTCCACAGGTATGAAGTTCACGGCATGCAATGCCTTAAGAGAGAATATAATGAAAATGATATACAGGTGGTACATGACACCAGTCAAGCTTGCAAAAATTTATCATTTGCCCGATAATAAATGTTGGAAATGTAAAGAGACTGAAGGTACATTCTTTCACCTTTGGTGGACATGCCCAAGGATTAAGACTTTCTGGGAAATGATCTATAATGAAATGAAAAAGGTATTTAAATATACTTTTCTGAAGAAACCAGAGGCATTTTTCCTGGGCATGGTTGGTCAACTGGTGCCAAAGAAGGATAGAACTTTCTTTATGTATGCTACAACAGCAGCAAGAATACTTATTACAAAGTACTGGAAGACACAAGATCCACCCACCCGGGAAGAATGGCAGATGAAGGTGATGGACTAGATGGAACTGGCGGAAATGACTGGCAGAATCCGAGACCAGGGAGAAGAGTCAGTGGAAGAAGATTGGAAGAAATTTAAAGTTTATTTACAGAAACATTGTAAAATTAAGGAATGTTAGAAGGATGCTGGAATGAAGTTATGTGGCATTAGAAGAAATATTATAAAGGACTAAGTAAAAATAGATTGTTAATGGATGAAAGGAGGAAAGGTAAAGTTACATTATATTAAGATAAATTATTGGATAAAAATTGGGAAGGATGGAAAGGATTTGCTGAAATAGCTAACCGAACTAGAATACAAAAAAGGGAGGCGCGAGGAGGTCAAGGAAACAAGCAAATGAAAGATAAGTTATGGGAAGGTTCGTTGTTTCTATTTTTCTATTTTTCTGTGTTTTATAATTATTATTTTTTCTTTTTTTATTCTTTTTTTTCTTATTGTGATGTGTTGTTAAGTTTGTGTTTAACTTGGTGTTTCTTCTTTTTCTTTTTCTTTTTGTAACCTTTAAAACTTTAATAAATATTATTTTTTTAAAGAAAAAAATATATTGTCTCCCTGCTTATTTAACTTATCTGCAGAATTCATCATGTGAAAGGCTGGGCTGGATGAATCCCAAGCCAGAATTGAGATTGCCGGAAGAAATATCAACAACCTCAGATATGCAGATGACACAACTTCATTGACAGAAAGTGAGGAGGAATTAAAGAACCTCTTAATGAGGGTGAAAGAGGAGAGCGCAAAATATGGTTTGAAGCTCAACATCAAAAAAACGAAGATCATGGCCACTGGTCCCATCACCTCCTGGCAAATAGAAGGGGAAGAAATGGAGGCAGTGAGAGATTTTACTTTCTTGGGCTCCATGATCACTGCAGATGGTGACAGCAGCCACGAAATTAAAAGATGCCTGCTTCTTGGGAGAAAAGCAATGACAAACCTAGACAGCCCGCCCTGTGGAACGCCCTCCGGCCAGATGTCAAGGAAATAAACAACTACCTGACTTTTAGAAGACATCTGAAGGCAGCCCTGTTTAGGAACGTTTTTTATGTTTGATTTTTTGTGTGTGTGTTTTTAATATGCTGTTGGGAGCCACTCAGAGTGGCGGGGGAAACCCAGACAGATGAGCGGTGTATAAATAATAAGTTGTTGTTGTTGTTAATTAATTAATTTACTTCAAAACCAGAGGCTTTTCTCTTGGGCATGGTAGGCCAAATGGTTCCAAAGAAAGATAGAACATTCTTTATGTACGCAACAACAGCAGCAAGAATTCTTTTGGCGAAGTATTGGAAGACTAAAGAATTACCTACTCTGGAAGAATGGCAGACCAAGGTGACTGAATTTATGGGACTGGCAGAGATGACCGGCAGAATCCGTGACCAGAGGAGAGAGACAGTGGAAGAAGACTGGAAAAAATTCAAAATCTATCTTAAAAATTGTTGTAAAATTTCGGAATGTTAAGATGTCAAGGGATTGGATATAAAGAATTACAGCTGTAAAAATTGAAATTTAAAAAAAGCTTTAAAGAGAATTAAATATAAAAAGGGATGAAGGATTGCTAAAAAAATTTAAAATAAGGATGCAGTGAAGGGGAGGTTTGGGGAAGTCGTGTTATGTTTGTCTGTTTTTTGTTTATGTTGTAAAATTAATAAAGATTATTTAAAAAAAAAATTAATTTACTTCATTTTCAGGCAGAGAGAGATGGCAGAGGTAATCTGGAAGAGAGAAAATGAAGCCAAATTGTGAAGAGAGAGAAAAATTGAGGATTCAAATTATTATTAGCATTTTCATTCCACTCTTCAGACAGAAAAAGGCTCCCAGAGCACCTTACAAATATCTCTGGGAAGACAGTGGGGTCTTGTTTCCTGGGCAGCCTGGGACCTCCAGACACACTGCCCCAGCTTGCGCCCCAGAGAGGCCACTTTGCTGCTGCTAACACAGCAGTCTGTTTACAGGAGGCGCCCTCCATTATCTCTTGAGACCGATGGATGTGCCAACAATCTAGAGATATCCCATAGCCTGGTGGAATGGCTCTTTCAGGAGAGAAGTTGGAGAGGACCTGTAGGACCCATCGCCCTCTGCTGCTGCCTGATGGAACGACTGCTGCCAATTACAAATAAAAATGATGAAACGTTACATCGTCCTCACTTTCTGTTATGTACTGAGTTGAATAGGATCCAAAATGCAGCAGTCTGATTGGTCCTAGAACAATAGGATCCAAATTCAGCAGTCTGATTGGTCCTAGAACAATGCAGCGGTATGATTGGTCTGCAGGAGCCACCCAATCCAGCTCCAGGTGGAAGTGAATCCACAACCTGATTGGCCTACAGGAGAATTCGGCAATTAGCCAATCCCGTGCAGCCCATTGTGTAAATAATGTATATAAAGCAGATACTTTGGGGAAACTTTCATCCCTCCTCACCACTATGAGCTGAATAAAGAGCATGAAATCCACTCTCGACTCTGAGTATATTTGACTTTTGAAATTCCGTTTCGACAGATACTTAACAAAAGCACTCAGAAAAAAACTAACTTATTTCTATGCGCGGCAACAGCGGCAAGAATTTTGATTGCTAGCTACTGGAAAGAAGACAGCATCCCAACAAGAAGAGAATGGTTGGGGAACCTTTGCGAGTACCTAGAACTAGCAAAACTGATGGATATAATAAGGAGAAAATCCAAAACTACGGTTATGAAGCAATGGGAGTTCTTAAATGATTATTTACAAAACCAGGGCTCAACTACAAAAATCTGGTTGTGTTTAGAATAATCTTGTGCGTAATATAAAAAATACAAAGTGAGACATCAAGGAAATCCAAAGAGAAAATATGAAAAATAGAGGATCTGACAAATGGATTATTAAAAACGCATGAGACAAATGGTGGAAGTCTTTTAAAAAAACCACTTTATTTAGGGTAGCTAAGGACAAGATGAAATTATACAATTGAATATAAATATAGATGGGAAACGGCTATGTATAGTGAATACTTATCTACTTTAAAAAAATTTCACTTATGATCTTTTTCTTTTACTTCTTTATTTTGTTTGTTTGTTCTTTTCTTCTTTTTTCTATCTTATCTTTCATTTCACTCCTTTATTGTGAATAGCATTTTACAGAGGTATAAATAACTGTAAATATGAAAAAAGACAAAGTATTCTCTACTTTTTTCCTTGGTTATATCTATTTTCTTTTTCTTTTGTATTTTCTTTTGTTGTAAATATGTATGTTTTCTAATTTGTCCTTAATTAATTTTTTTTTTTTAAAGCACTCAGAGTACAACCCTATCCGTGTTTAGTATCCCATTCAGTTCAGTGGGACTTACTTCCCAGTCCACAAAGTATATGGTCGGCCTTTTTGTTCATGTTAAGGGTGAGCTTCCACAATTCAAGGGGCTGGGTGTTTTCCTTAAAAAAACAACAACACACCCATAGTCTACAATTGGGAATGTTAGAGGAAAATATTTGATGTGGCGTCTAAATTGGAGTGGAATCATTAGACCCAGAGAATTTAGCGGTTGTCCCCAGGGAGAAAGGATATTAAATGCATAAGCCGTTGTTGATTTGAGAATCTGGATGAACAAAGAAAAGAAGATTAGAGGCACACATTGTTCCCAGGATTTTGGAGACTCTGAAACTGGAAACACACAGGGTGCCATCAACAAACTTTTTTGATATAAGATACACATGGCCAGCAGGCTATTTCTTTCTAGACAAAGAACCGATATCTCTGGCGATTCCCTGGTCTGCATAATGCAAACACAACCAGTGCTGTTAAACTACACTGCTTTTTCTGGCATTTTAATCCTAGATACGGCCAAGGTTAGCCTTTGAGTTTTTGCAGAGAGCCCCTGCCCTCCCCACACCGAAACCTCTTCTCCCCTCCGTCCTCCAACCGAAAAGCCAATGGCATTTGTTAGTGTATCATCATTTATATAAGTAAGAAAAACTGCTCCTTTTCCCTTATGGGGTACCTAAGAGCCCATATAGAGTCCTTTTGTAGGATCTCTTTCGGTAGGAGAAAATAACAGATACCAACCAGAAAATATTGAGAAGCAAAGCAGCCAGCAAGCATGATTTTTATTAACTGTTGCAACAGGTGCTCCCCTCACAAGCAGGAGAAGGAGGAGGACCCCGAAACAAGGTGTGGCCACCCTTATATAGACATTTTAAATTGCCCGCCCTGGAGTCCAAGACCACCCCCAGAAACATGATGCATACATCACAGAAAAGGCGGTCTACAACAGAAATCTGAGTGCTTCGTTTATCACCTGTCTGGCAAGTTACCTGATTGCATTATCTGGGTTTTGGCCACTCTCTCTCTTTTTTAATGAATATTTATTAGCATTTCCAAAATATTATAACTACTTAATTCCTGAATCTAGGTCACAGATTCACACCTTCTTCATATCTTGAATGTGCCCTTAAGACAGGATTTGTGATGAAAGAGACAATGAGGAGGTTTCCCACTTTGACCTTGCAGAGAAATATTTGAGGTCAATTTGTTCAGGACCTTTTCTATGGGGTTTCAGACATGTGGTTTATATATCCAGTTATGAACATTTAATTTTTTAAATATATGACCTTAAAATTCTTATAACAATCATCATTATCATCACTTTTAATTTGTATACCGCTTTTCTATCTTACAAGACCCAAGGCGGTTTACAAGCTGAAGAAACAAAGAATGTACACCTTATAACAATCTAATGTAATACAAAAATGTGATAATAAAGTACCCATAGACACATTCACACCGTGCCGGTTCTTTCAGCAACCTTTTGACATGTGATTATCATCTGCTGGTATTTCTCCTTTCAAGCACGAGGTGGCGCTCGGTCCCTTAGTAGACTGCTCTGACATAATTCGGGCGGAGATTCCAGTTTACTTCTTAGATGGTCATTTTTGCTAGAGGAATTTCTGGAGGGCGTTTGCAGGAGCCAAAGGGGTGGGGGTGGGGAGAAGCAAGGGGTCTCTCAAGTCTTGCTTGGTGGATTAGAAGTAGTTTGCTAGCCTTCACTATTCTCTTAGCTGCATTCTTTGATCCTCATTAATTGCCCAGTGCCATAGGATTCTCAGATTAAATGCTAGGGGTTGACAGCTGCAGGCCTGGAAACCAAATGCAGTCTCTCTCTCCCTCTCGTTTTTCTTCTTGTTGTTGTTTAGTCGTGTCCGACTCTTCGTGACCCCCTGGACCAGAGCATGCCAGGCACTCCTGTCTTCCACTGCCTCCCGCAGTTTGGTCAAACTCATGTACTAGGGGCTGCACCTCTGCTCATGCCATTTGCCAACCAACTACAATTCCCCCACATTAATCCCCTAGAACAGCAGTCCCAAACTAAGGTCCGCAGGCCACATAAGGCCCTCACTGAGAGCCAGTGTGGTATAGTGGTTAAGAGCAGTGGTCTCGTAATCTGGTGAACCGGGTTCGCTTCCCTGCTCCTCCACATGCAGCTGCTGGGTGACCTTGGGCCAGTCACACTTCTCTGAAGTCTCTCAGCCCCACTCATCTCACAGAGCGTTTGTTGTGGGGGAGGAAGGGAAAGGAGAATGTTAGCCACATTAAGAGTCCTTCGGGTAGTGATAAAGCGGGATATCAAATCCAAACTCCTCCTCCTCCTCCTCTTCTTCTTCTTCTTCTTCTTCTTCTTCTTCTTCTTGGGACTCGTTAATCCGGCCAGCGGTAACCCCCACTGCCTGCTCTTACCAGCGCTGCGCTGCACGGCTGCCCACTTCCGGGTCGGGGGAGCACTGGAAATAGCTTGTGCGCATGCACAAGTGTTATTTGTGCATGTGCAAGCGTTATTTCTGGTGCACATCTGGGTCGGAGGAGGTCCGTGCACATTCACATAAGCTGGTGACTGGGAGTGGCCGCCGAGACTATATAACACCAGTCTTGAAAGACCTACACTGGCTCCCAGTATGTATCCGAGCACAATTCAAAGTGTTGGTGCTGACCTTTGAAGGCCTAAACGGCCTCAGTCCAGTATACCTGAAGGAGCGTCTCCACCCCCATCATTCTGCCCGGACACTGAGGTCTAGCACCAAGGGCCTTTTGGCAGTTCCCTCGCTGCGAGAAGCCAAGTTACAGGGAACCAGGCAGAGGGCCTTCTTGGTAGTGGCGCCTGCCCTGTGGAACGCCCTCCCACCAGATGTCAAAGAGAAAAATAACTACCAGACTTTTAGAGGACATCTGAAGGCAGCCCTGTTTACGGTAGCTTTTAATGTTTAATAGATTATTGTATTTTAGTGTTCTGTTGGAAGCCACCCAGAGTGGATGGGGAAACCCAACCAGATGGGCGGGGTATAAATTTTATATATATATATATATATATATATATATATATATATATATATATATTATTATTATTATTATTATTATTATTTACGGTGCTCCTCCGACCCGGTAGTGCACCAGAAATAGCGTGTGTACACGCGTATGGGCATGCGCTACCCCACCCTCCGGCCCCCACCGTGCGATTGGCGCTGGAGACACCGGCCGGAGGCGCAGTAAGTTTGCTGACCCCTGCCATAGAACTTCCCCTTCCTGTCTCCTTCAACTACTTCCCAACCCCATTTAAGAACATCAGAAGAGTTCAGAAGTGTCGCTGCCTCCAGCTGTGAAGGCATAGCAAAGCTATGATGCCCAGCAGCCATTTCTGAAGCTTTTTATGCACTCCTTTACGATATGATACAATACGATAATGTTTGTCGTCATTGTCCCATACAGAACAACGAAATTGAAAAAAATCTACTTCAGACATTCAAAAACCAACAAGCCTGCTATCCCAGCCATCCCAGCCTGGTTAACCCCCTAAAAACTCTGATATCCCATAATTAAATACAATATACTCGTGGGTGGCGCTGTGGTCTAAACCACATAGCCTAGGATTTGCCGATCAGAAGGTTGGTGGTTCGAATCCCCACGACAGGGTGAGCTCCCGTTGTTCAGTCCCTGCTCTTGCCAACCTAGCAGTTTGAAAGCACATCAAAGTGCATGTAGGTAAATAGGTACCGCTCCGGCGGGAAGGTAAACGGCGTTTCCGTGCACTGCTCTGGTTTGCCAGAAGCGGCTTAGTCATGCTGGCCACATGGCCCGGAAGCTGTACGCCGGCTCCCTCGGCCAAAAAAGCGAGATGAGCGCCGCAACCTCTGACCTAACGGTCAGGGGTCCCTTTACCTTTACTCCCAAAGAGACTACCTTACACTGCGTTTAAAACCAAAATCACATTTGGTTAGAAACTGTTTCTCAGGCGGCTAGTCCTGGCCTTTATAACCCTGTACCTTCTTCCAGAAGGCAGAAGCTGAAAGAGATTGAAAGAGCTGAAAGAGAAGCTTAAGAGGGGTGTGCACTATCCTGCGCTATCTCTGCAGCTTTCTTATGGCACCTGGAAGCATAGATTTGATCCAAGGTGAGAAGAGTGCACCCAATTATTCTCTCTGCAGCCTTTGCACCCCAATTTACACCTTCAACTCCTTGTCCACGCTTCCTCCTCACCCTCCTTTTCTGCAAACGTCTCTGACCAGTTCTGGGCACTGTGTCTTTCTTTTGTAAGCCATTATATGGGCCTAAGTTGGCTCAAATTCTTTGCTAGGGAAAAATTATATCAGGAGAGGAGAGGGAAAGAGAGGCAAACAGATGGCCACCCATTGAGTTTTATGGATAAACAGGGGCTTGACCCTTGACCTCCCTGGTGCTCTCCCAGTATTCTGATCACTGTGTCACGAATTTCCCACAGCTTGCAGAGAAGGAGCAGCGAGCCAACATCTTCTGGAGGAGACACGGCTCCAGGCTGTTGCCAAACAACAGGAAAACACAACGGCATCAGATAAGCTGTTTTATTACATGTAAACTGTTGGAAGGGTTCCTGGATCAGTTAAATGCACATGTGAGCTGCGAGTGAGCATGACTCACAACGATTGTTAAACAGCTGGGTGTTCCCTTGGGCGCAATTTGTTGGGGTTGGAAAAGAGATGCACACATGCGTCCAGTAAGCGTTCTGCATCGCTGTCACCTGTGGACTTCATAGCTGTCAACTTTCCCCTTTTTTTAAAGGGAAATTCCCTTATTCCGAATAGGATTCCTCACAAGAAAAGGGAAAAGCTGACAGCTATGGTGGACTTGGGGGAAGGCATCCGAACCTAGATCAACCGTTCTCTGGGGGAAATGAAGGACTGGATCCCACCTGCCTGGAAGCTGCTTGGTAACTCATTGATGAATTTCAGAGAAATGCAGGGGAAAGGATTGTGTTCAAGGCTAGGGGGGAAGTTGTGGCTCAATGGTAGAGCAACTGCTTTGCATGCAGAAGGTCGCAGGTTCGATCCCTGGCAAAGAGGTGGTGATTCAGCATATGTCAAAAAACAAGGAATAATAATAATAATAATAATAATTTATTTGTACGCTGCTGGAAGCTGTACGCCGGTTCTCTCGGCCAATAAAGCGCCGCAACCCCAGAGTTGACCACAACTGGACCTAATGGTTTACCCTTTTTAGAGGAAAGAGACTGCTTGCAGCTGACCTGTTCATTCATCATTCATTCTGTCTCCTTTGCAGGGAGGTGAGATGATCTTGTATCAAGTGTGGTGCAGAGGTTAGAGTGTCAGCTCTTTTTTTTTCTTTTTTTTTTTAGATATAATATTTATTGAGGTTTCCAATTATAGACACATAAACACAAACCAACATACAAACATACACAAACAAACAAACAAACAAGTATAATTCCGATCCTTTCTTTCTTGAACCTTATTTCCCCGACCTCCTCACACCTCCCCCTTCTGTATTATAACTTCATTTTTGTCCGCTCAACAAATACTTATTTAAAATCTTATATCTATTTAATCTAAAAAGAAAGACCACTTTGGGGTTAATTTTAAACCTTATTCCTAAAGTCGACCCAAATCTCCCTTCCGCGATTTTCCCACCTTCCATAAAGGTTACAAAAAATAAACATATAAACAAGATCTGAACAAATTATATTTTAACACCCTTTGGATTTCCAAGTCCCCCCCTCCCTTTCCCGGTTGTGGTCCCTAAACCCAATGTCCGTCAGTACAGCTATTCTATCCTGTGTCCCAAACGCCTGAGGCATTTAGCCCTCTCTTAGTTTCTCTCTGCCGGTCTTCTTGACAGTCCTTTGTTTTCAACACCGACTCTCGAGGAAGCCTTATCACCATAGTATTCTTTTTTCTTGCCAGCAGGCCTCTGTATTTAGAAGTGGAGCTCAAGTTCTGTTTCTTAGAGTGTCAGCTCAGGACTGGGTAGACCTGGGTTCAACTCTCCCGCTCAGACATAAAGCTCACTGGGTTTGACCTTGGGGGTCAGCCGCTGTATCTCTCAGCCCGACCCACCTCTCAGAGTTGTTGTGGGGGTTAAACAAGGAAGGGGAGCTCCTTTGAGAGAGAGAAAGGAGGCATATAGACGAAATAAATAACCCCCATGTTTTCTAGCATGTTTCCTCATGTTAACGGAGAAATCTGAGGGCTCCCTTGGACAAAAAACAAGGACACCAGCCAGGAATACCAGAGCAAAATAGCAGCTTGTAGGCTTGGTCTTAATTGAAGACTGTTGCGACAGGACTCCCACCTGCCACATGGTGGAACAAGATGGAAGCCCCGGACAAAAGAGAACCCAACTTTTTATGGTTTTTTTTTATGGTTGAGAGAGCTGGACCATAAAGAAGGCTGATCGCCGAAGAATGGATGCTTTTGAATTCTGGTGCTGGAGGAGACTCTTGAGAGTCCCATGGACTGCAAGAAGATCAAACCTCTCCATTCTGAAAGAAATCAGCCCTGAGTGCTCACTGGAAGGACAGATCCTGAAGCTGAGGCTCCAGGACTTTGGCCACCTCATGAGAAGAGAAGACTCCCTGGAAAAGACCCTGATGTTGGGGAAGATGGAGGGCACAAGGAGAAGGGGACGACAGAGGATGAGATGGTTGGACAGTGTTCTCGAAGCTACCAGCATGAGTTTGACCAAACTGCGGGAGGCAGTGAAAGACAGGAGTCCCTGGCATGCTCTGGTCCAGGGGGTCACGAAGAGTTGGACACGACTAAACAACAACAATCCCCCACGCTACACCCCTAAGACTACATCATGACTACATCATTGACACATCACAAAGAGGAGGGGTTCAGGGAGGAGTTGTGGTGCTAACCTGAGTGTCTTATCACCTGTCCGGTTCCTCCTTTCCCCCTCCCCAAAATTACATTCCTGAGGACAAAGAGGAGTTCGCTGTTTCCTGCCCCCAGAGGGAAGGGCTGGTCACTGTCCTATGTTTCAGTCCGTACTGAATCCACTTCCATATGCGGGTCCTTTGTGAGTGTAAGGATCTTCTGTCTAGGACCATCAAGGTTGGCATGCCAACTGGGTAGGGCTCGCTGCAGACGTGTTGGCTGCCTTGTGTCAAGTCTCCCCCCTTTGATAATCCTTCCTTCATGGTGTAAAACAAAAGTGGAACAGTACAGATCCGATGTACGGGTGATTTTCTATGAATTTATGACAGAAGCGCCGTGTGTGTGTGTGTGTGTGTGTGTGTGTGTGTGTGTGTCGTGTTTGTACAAACTGAATGATTTTGGGGGGGGGTGGGTGTTCCTGCAACATTCGCCACCTTCCTTACCACCAAAAAAGCCCACCCTTTGGGTGGAGGAGCGGGTTTGTTGCGCAGGAGCTCTGAGCCGACTTTAACCGCACAACTTGCCTTTGCCGATGCGCGTTAGAATTCTGCGCAAAAATAGGGACAGCCTGGAAGCGCCCAGAGGGGGGAAAGGAGAGCAACACTGAGAGGGAGATAAATCAGTCTCGCCCACCCATTGCGAGGGTGCGGGCGTTGTCGGCGCATACGCAAGATGCCTCTCGCACCTCGTCCGAGCGTCTCCTGCGCGGATTTCGCACACTGTACAGGGGAAGCATCTGATCCCACCCCACGTGTTCAGAAAACGAAGCATTCCAGATTTAGCCAAAGCCCTGCAAAGCCCTTCCATCGCTTCCTGGCCCTCGCCTGTCTCGCCCGACTTCAAAGAGAAATGGTGCCTTAAATAGTCATTACTTCATCAATTGACATGTAAGGCAGCCTCTAGGAGAGCGCGGGTGATTGATGGTGGCCTATACTGACCTTTCCGGGGGCCCCACAAGCCCTTGTTCCCCGCTTGACCAGCTGATCGCTCTGGTCAGGGGTCAAGAATCTGAACGGAAAGTCACTTTGATTCCAACAATAGACCAGAGTCTGGCGCTTGTTGGTGGCTTATTTTCATTTTTTAAAAACAATACTTGACTATCTCGATCAAAGCTCAGGCTCTTTCTGATTCTGGCACAAAGTTCCCTGGACAAATTGTCATGCTATGCTACCTAACTTGGTTCTTGGGCCATTTTGGCTTTTGACGCTTGGGGGCACATTTTCTGTTTTCTAAGCCGGTGGCTGGTGTTTTCGTTTTTGAGGGGGACTTGTGAATATGTCTAATGAGGCACGTCACCTGGGAAGCCGGCGATATTTCATCGGGACAATAGGCCCTCAAAACGTGCCCGTTGAATTAAAATGATACAGGCTCTGAATAGATGCGTTATTGATCACCGAGAACCGCATTGTGGAGTCAGGAACATAAGGTCCAGAGTCTCCCTTTAGGCTGCTCCAGCATGAGAAAATGACAGCCAAGGGCTTCTGAAAATGCACACACAAGACTAATAATAATAATAATAATAATAATAATAATAATAATAATATATTTATACCCCGCCCATCTGGATGGGTTTCCCCAGCCACTCTGGGCAGCTTCCAACAAAATATTAAAATACAATAGTGCATCAAACATTAAAAGCTTCCCTAAACAGGGCTGCCTTCAGATGTCTTCTAAAAGTCTGGTGGTTGTTTTTCTCTTTGACATCTGGTGGAAGGGCGTTCCACAGGGTGGGTGCCACTACCAAGAAGGCCCTCTGCCTGGTTCCCTGGGGTAACTTGGCTTCTCGCAGAGAGGGAACCACCAGAAGGCCCTTGGTGCTAGACCTCAGTGTCCAGGCAGAACGATGGAGGTGGAGATGCTCCTTCAGGTATACTGCCTTCTAAAAGTCTGGTGGTTGTTTTCTCTTTGACATCTGATGGGAGGGTGTTCCACAGGGCAGGCGCCACCACCGAGAAGTCCCTCTCAGCCTAACCTACCTCGCAGGACTGTTCTGGAGATCAAATGAAGAAAGGGGAAAACCACGTTCACCGCCGTGAATTCCCTGGAAGAAAGGTGGGCAATGGATGTGATTTTTAAAAGTATTGTGAGAAAGGCCAGATTTGCGGAAGCAAAATGAAATCACTGCCACATGTTTGGCAGATCAGTACTTCACCGAATGACGCTTTTCGAGCCGTCAACTGGCTTGGGGATTAATTTCCTTCTCTTTTGGCTGATGGCACAATGTTCCACTGTGAGCACGTGTTTGTTCATGAGCTGGAGCAAGTTAACATTTTCATTTGGGCTGTTCCAACAGTAAGAAGGAGGAGGAGGGGATTATTCTCAGCAGAGCTGTTGGACGCTCTGCTAAATGCTGCAGCAGCCAATCATCTGGGCTGGAAGAAATCATTTACTTAACCGAGGTAACCACCAGCCAAACCATTTCCCCATGCAAGATGAGAACCAGGCCTGGGGTTTGAAAAGGGGCGGGGGAGGCAGGGGCAGGAACCATGACTGGCAATAAAAAAACAAAACAAAACTGCACTCTTGAAAACCAAGTGAAAAAATTTACAGCCGTTATTGAAATATTCTGTTTATTTATTTCATAAAAATTATATACCACTTGATTGTTTTTTTAAAAACAACTCAACGCGGTTTACAAAAAAATATTATTATTATTCGTTAGCTGCTTTTTCTTGCCCAGAGACAGTCCCAAATTTACAGAAGCCATCCCAGTTTCTGATTTGATCCCAGAATGTCCCGCTTTTCCTTAGGACGTCCCTATTTGCATTGGGAAAATGTTGGAGGGCTATGGTAAGGTAAAGGTAAAGGGACCCCTGACTGTTAGGTCCAGTCGTGACCGACTCTGGGGTTGTGGTGCTCATCTCGCTTCATTGGCTGAGGGAGCCGGCGTACAGCTTCTGGGTCATGTGGCCAGCAGGACTAAGCCGCTTCTGGCAAACCAGAGCAGCGCACGGAAACGCCATTTACCTTACCACCGGAGCAGTACTTATTTATCTACTTGCACTTTGATGTGCTTTCGAACTGCTAGGTTGGCAGTGTGATAGGAATGTTATGGTCTTAGATATATGGCAATGTTCATAACCACACGTACATAGATCAGCACAGGAAAGCCAACCTGGAACCATTTTGATTCCTAAACTGAGCAAATGTTTCTCTGCATGGTCAAAATGGAAAAGCCTCCCCATTGTCTCTTCCTTCACGAATCCTGTCTTAATCTGTGTTTGAATAAAGGTGTGAGCCTGTGACCTGGCCCAGGAAATAAGTATTTTACCACTACAAAAGAATGGCCAGGCTCCCCAGGCAATCCAATCAAGTAACCTGCCAGACAGGAGATAAACAAGGACAAGAGAAAAACAACATTTAAATTTCTGTGATGTAGGTGGGATGTATCTGAGGGGTGGTCTTAGGTTACACCCCTTCTGTGATGAATGCATAATGTTTCTGGGGGTGGTCTTGATCTACAGGGTGGCAATTTCAAAAGTCTTTATAAGGCCTTGCACGCCATTGTTCTGGGTCCTCCTCCTCTCCTGCGTGTGAGGGGAGTACCCTGTTGCAACAGATCAATAAAGATCAAGCTTACTAGCTGCTTTGCTTCTCAATATTCTCTGGTTGGCCTCTGTTATTTTCTCCTACCAATAGGGAACCTATGTAAGGACTCTATATGGGCTCTTGGATACCCCATAAGGGAAAAGGGCATATTTTTATTTACAACAGCAGGAGCAGGGACTGAGCAATGGGAGCTCACCCTGTCGCGGGGATTCAAACCGCTAATGGTCAGGGGTCCCTTTACCTTTACCTTTACATTGATTATTGCTTTCATTTTATGGATCAACGGTCTCCTTAGATAGTAAAATTCGTGTTAAATTGCTGTTTTAGGGCTAGTTACAGGTAGGTAGCCGTGTTGGTCTGCCGTAGTCGAAACAAAATAAAAAAAATTCCTTCCAGTAGCACCTTAGAGACCAACTAAGTTTCTTATTGGTATGAGCTTTGGTATCTAAAGAAGTGTGCATACACACGAAAGCTCATACCAATAACAAACGTGGTTGGTCTCTTAAGGTGCTACGGGAAGGAATTTTTGTATTTTTCTTCTTCTCAGCACCCCTTGCTCAAAAACTCTCTCTTTCTGTCACTTCAAACAAACACACCTGGCAACATCTGTCTCTCGTATGACCCCTTTGGTCATGTTAAGAAATTTGCTTTTGGCTAGGCCAGCCAAGCTGGTTTGCAGAAGCCAAGCCAGGAGTTCCTTGTCTGGCCTAGCAGCTGGTACTTTCATCCATATCCCAATTAAACAAAATGCTACCGTTTATTACTTTCTAAGGTTTAGGGCGTCTTTCTCCAAAATCTATAACACCGCCTGAATGGGTGAATAACCAAACTAATGAGGTTTTAAGAGAAAAAAAAAAAAAAAACTGAACGGGGGGAGGGACTCCTGCAGATTTTTACCTCGGACTGAAGCAAGGACACTATGTATTTGGAAAATGTATCGCCTAGGCTCAAATACCAGCACTATTTGTCAACCAGATTCCAGCCCAACCAGTACATCGCTCGCATTTATTTGCTGCGGCTCAGATTACAAAAGGAGCCCATGCCTCAGTGATTTTTGGATTACCGGAGATATCGTCTCACGAGTTTCCTTTACATCCAAAGCCTGCTTAAAGGAAGCTTCTAAAAGGATTTGTTTATTTATCTCAAGGTTTGCTGGCCATTCAAGAAGGGAACCAGCTAATCTCTAGGAAGTACCACACAACCTGGGCCAATTTGTCTTGAGATCCAGTCAGAGGCTGGTGACAGCTGCCGCCTTCTGCCTCGGGACGGTGCATGAAGATAATAATAATAATAATAATAATAATAATAATAATAATAATAATAATAATAATAATAATTTATTTATACCCCACCCATCTGGCTGGATTTCCCCAGCCACTCTGGGTGGCTTCCAACAAAATATTAAAATACAATAGTCCTTCAGATATTAAAAGCTTCCCTAAACAGGGCTGCCTTCAGATGTCTTCTAAAAGTCTGGTACAGTGGTACCTCGGGTTACAAACGCTTCAGTTTACAGACTCCACTATCCCAGAAATAGTACCTCTGGTTAAAAACTTTGCTTCAGGATGAGAACAGAAATCGTGCTCCAGCGGCGCGGCAGCAGCAGGAGGCCCCATTAGCTAAAGTGGTACCCCAGGTTAAGAACAGTTTCAGGTTAAGGACGGACCTCCAGAATGAATTAAGTTCTTAACCTGAGGTACCACTGTAGTTGTTTTTTCCTTTGACATCTGGTGGGAAGGAGTTCCACAGGGCAGGCGCACTACCAAGAAGGCCCTCTGCCTGGTTCCCTGTAATTTCGCTTCTTGCATGGAAGGAACCACCAGAAGGCCCTCGACGCTAGACCTCAGTGTCCAGGCTGAACAATGGGGTTGGAGACGCTCCTTCAGGTCTACTGGGCTGAGGCCGTTTAAGGCTTTAAAGGTCAGCACCAACACTTTAAATTGTGCTCAGAAACGTACTGGGAGCCAATGTGGGTCTTTCAAGACTGGTGTTATGTGGTCCTGGGGGCCGCCCCAAGTCACCAGTCTAGCTGCCTCATTTTAGATTAGTTGTAGTTTCCGGGTCACCTTCAAAGGTAGCCCCACGTAGAGCACATTGCAGTACTCCAAGCAGGAGATAACTAGAGCATGCACCACTCTGGCG
Source organism: Podarcis erhardii (assembly GCF_964252035.2). Classification (NCBI taxonomy): domain Eukaryota; kingdom Metazoa; phylum Chordata; class Lepidosauria; order Squamata; family Lacertidae; genus Podarcis; species Podarcis erhardii. The sequence goes on from NC_138508.1 coordinate 10,189,999, forward strand.
AGACAGTCCGCGGGCAGGGAGGGTCTCAGCCTGCGTACCAGATGGAGCTGGTAGACAGCTGCCCTGGACACAGAATTGACCTGCGCCTCCAAGGACAGCTGTGAATCCAGCATGACTCCCAGGCTCCACACCTGGTCCTTCAGTGGCACAGTTACCCCATTCAGGACCAGGGAGTCCTCCACACCTGCCCGCCTCCTGCCCTGGTGAGGCATCGGCAATTCTCTGCCGCCTCCTCTTTTCCATAAGGGTTATCCAGTTTACTAGTGTGTGTCCTGCAGAACAAGGATGTATAAGAACATAAGCCCTGCAGGATCAGGCCAGGGGCTTTTTTTGCCATGTTTCTAGCCACACATCTGAGCTTTAAAGTTCCATGTCTGAATATGTGGGGTTTTTGTTCCTGGGAAAACCTTTGTTTCCCTACTGAATCAGAACAAAGAGCCATCAAGTTTCCCACAGATTGCCTTTCGAAAGCACGTCAAAGTGCAAGTAGATAAATAGATACCACTCCGACGGGAAGGCAAACGGCATTTCCGTGCGCTGCTCTGGTTCGCCAGAAGTGGCTTAGTCCTGCTGGCCACATGACCCGGAAACTGTATGCCGGCTCCCTCGGCCAATAAAGCGAGATGAGCGCCACAACCCCAGAGTCGTCCGCGACTGGACCTAATGGTCAGGGGTCCCTTTACCTTTACTACCCAGAATGGGATACAATTTCTCATGGGAAATGATCTATAATAAATTGAATGTTTGTACCTTTAAGAACAGTTTCTGTGAGCTCTGGGCTGATTGGTTGCAGCTGGCCATGGCTACAAAAGGAGAAAAGCTGCAGTTTGAACTCTGCCTACAGGAAAAACACCCACAAGCTTTGCTGTTAGTTGTTTTGAAATAAACCCTTTATTTGGCTTTGGTTTTACACCGGTGTCTCATGGTGTCACAGTCTCTGTCATCTGCCACCAGTGAAAAAAAACCCTCTAACAGGCCCGCATCGTGTTTTCACAGTGGCCAGCCACATGCCCATGGGAAACCCATGAACAGGACCTAAATGCAGCAAACGTCTCCCCAGTTTCCAGCAGCTGCTATTCCGAAGCATACAAAAGGAACGTTCCAACACTTCTGTCACAATAAGCAGCAGGATAGGAGCAAATTTGACAATACTGCAACTCCCAAGCAGCAGCCTTGAGCCGGGACTTGGTCATGAGGTCGTGTTTTTAGCCCTGACAGCTGCAGAAATGTGAAGTTGGCCCCGTCTGGTGACATCCCAAAAGACAGTGGATCGGGGGCGTCTTGCCCATAGAGGCAAGTGGCGCGGGGCACCAGGGTGCCAAGTTCTGGAGGGCACCAGGGAAGAGGCGGAGGCTGCGTGCGACGCCTCCCGGCATGAGCTCGCCCACCTCGCTGAAGCAGCGCCACTTTTCCCGTCCTCCAGCTGCCGCCCGCCTCCTCCAGCCCTGCAAAGCTGCCGTCAGCACCGTAAAAAGGTCGACAACTCTGGCACCACAGCGCCAGATATGCTTAAGACAGCCCTGCAGTGAATGAAGGAAAACAGAGCTTTTCTGAGGTTAAGGAGCAATGGATACTGGCCCCAATCCCCTCCTTATCTCCTAAGCAAATACAATGGTACCGCAGGTTACATACACTTCAGGTTACATGCGCTTCAGGTTACAGACTCCGCTAACCCAGAAATAGTACCTCACGTTAAGAACTTTGCTTCAGGATGAGAACAGAAACTGCACGGCAGCAGCAGGAGGCCCCATTAGCTAAAGTGGTACCTCAGGTTAAGAGCAGTTTCAGGTTAAGAAAGGAACTCCGGAACGAATTAAGTACTTAACCCGAGATACCACTGTATATTATTATTATTATTATTATTATTATTATTATTATTATTATTATTATTTTATTTGTACCCCGCCCATCTGGCTGGGTTTCCCCAGCCACTCTGGGTGGCTTCCAACAAAGAATAAAAATACATCAAAATGTCACACATTAAAAACTTCCCTGAACAGGGCTGCCTTCAGATGTCCTCTAAATGTAAGGTAGTTGTTTATCTCCTTGACATCTGATGGGAGGGCGTTCCACAGGGCAGGTGCCACTACCGAGAAGGCCCTCTGCCTTGTTCCCTTTAGCGTTGCATCTCACAGGGAGGGAACCGCCAGAAGGCCCTCGGAGCTGGACCTCAGGGTCCGGGCAGAATGATGGGGGTATACTGATGTCCCCATTTTTGTTCTCAAACAGTACCTCTCAAAACCCTAGAAGATCAAGAAACTCATTACGTCAAACAACGAGGAAGTTTCCAAATGTTGCTCACAAACGTCTGCTGTATTTAGAGAGCCTGGGAATTTCTGAAATAATCTACAGGCAGATGCAAGCCAAATAGACACTGAATTTTATGTTTTGGTTCCTTCCCTCGCACAGAATGGCAATTAGATTTTTACTCTTCCTTTCAGGCACTAATTGTCCTTACCATCTACTGAGAAGAATTGGACTTTGATTAACTGTGGGCTTTCTGAAATATTGCCCTGGACTTAATAATGGATCGGTCATAAAACATGGCATCATCGTTCCACACCCCTTTTCTTAGGGAAAGTTGCCTTTTGAAATAATATTTTCTTTAAAACCAGACGTTCTCGGGATGCAGAAAACTGTGCCTCCAATATCAGTTTCTGCCCTTTGTACTAAGAGAATGCTGCTGTCTACAATTCCCAAAGACATGTGTTATGAAACCAGATTCAAAGTGGCAAAGTGGCTTGGTCATGATGACGACTCTGAAGGCAGGTTAATAAAACAAACCAGGCTTATCAGCTTCGGGATTGAAGTCCTAGATCCCAAAGAGGGAATGGTTACCAGATGTCCGTTCTTCTTAGTACAAAAATGATGGCTCCTTTATCCTCAGGCTCATTTCTGATGTTATGCATTTCTATGTTTGTTTGTTTAAAGCTTGCAAAAGGCCCTGGGATCAATGTACACGATGGGCAGGATGAAAAAATGTTGCCGACAAATAAGTAAAAGTTTAAAGAATGGGGATTACCGTATTTTTTGCTCTTTAGGACGCACCCGACCATAGGACGCACCTTGTTTTAGAGGGGGAGAACAAGGGGAAAAAATTCTCCCCCTCTCTGCTCAGCACCCCTTCAGTGAAGCGGCAGGAGGAACGGAGAGGAGAGGATTTTTTTTTTTTCTTCTTGTTCTTCCCCTCTAAAACAAGGTGCATTCTGTGCGGTCAAGGTGCGTTCACCCGAAGCCTCTGGAGCGCAGTGGGAGTTCCCGCTGCACTTTGGAGGCTTCAGACGGCTACCTTGGAAGCCTGGAGAGTGAGAGGGGTCGCTGTGCACTGAGCCCTCTCGCTCTCCAGGCTTCAGTGAAGGCAACCCGAAGCCTCAGGAGCGCGGCGGGAGTTCCCACTGGGCTCCGGAGGCTTCGGGTTCCTTTCGACCTGCTCTTTGGGGCTGACGAAAGGAAGCGCTGCTTTCCCTCACTGCCAGCCTCAAAGATCCCTGAAGCCTTCAGAGCGCAGCGCGAATTCTTTTGCTGAACCCGAAGCCTTTGGAGCGCAGCGGGAACTCACGCTGAGCTCCGGAGGCTTCAGGCGGCTATCCCTGAAGCCTGGAGAGCCAGAGGGGTTGGTGTGCACCAAGCCCTCTCGCTCTCCAGGCTTCAGCGAAAGCAACGCGAAGCCTCCGGAGCACGGAGGGAGCACTCCCTCTGCGCTTCAGTGGCTTTGCGTTGCTATCGCTGAAGCCAAGGAGCCTGCATTCACTCCATAGGACGCACACACATTTCCCCTTAATTTTTGGAGGGGAAAAAGTGTGTCCTATAGAGCGAAAAATACGGTAAATAAATAAACACCAAGCTGGTATTTTAAGAGAGCGGGAACCTCAGATGAGAAGATGTGCACATCTTGGCTGATCACCTGCAGACAGTTCTTATTCAGCAGATAATAATAATAATAATAATAATAATAATAATAATAATAATAATAATAATTTATTTATACCCCGCCTACTCTGGGCAGCTTCCAACAAAGTATTAAAATACAGTAATGCTTCCCTAAACAGGCCTGCCTTCAGATGTCTTCTAAAAGTCTGGTAGTTGTTGTTCTCTTTGACACCTGGTGGGAGGGTGTTCCACAGGGCGGGCACCACCACCGAGAAGGCCCTCTGCCTGGTTCCCTGTAACTTGGCTTCTCGCAGTGAGGGAACCGCCAGAAGGCCCTCGGAGCTGGACCTCAGCGTCCGGGCAGAACAATGGGGGTGGAGCCGCTCCTTCAGATATACTGGACCGAGGCCATACATATCCTCACATGTTTCTCTGATGAAAATAAGGACGTTCTATTCCATAATGATAATGTTACTATTTATGCCCCACACATCTTACTGGGTTGCCCCATCCACTCTGGGCAGCTTCCAACATATATAAAAACATAACTAAATATTGAACATTTTTTAAAAAACCTTCCCTATACAGGATTGCCTTCAGACGGCTCAGGGGTCTGATAACTCCATACCCTCCAACATTTCTCCAATGAAAATAGGGACATCCTAAGGGAGGGGTCAGCAAACTTTTTCAGCAGGGGACCGGTCCACTGTCCCTCAGACCTTGTGGGGCGCCGGACTATATTTTTTGGGGGGAAATGAACGAATTCCTATGCCCCACAAATAACCCAGAGATGCATTTTAAATAAAAGGACACATTCTACTCATGTAAAAACACCAGGCAGGCCCCACAAATAAACCAGAGATGCATTTAAAATAAAAGGGCACATTCTACTCATGGAAAAACACACTGATTCCCGGATTGTCTGCAGGCAGTATTTAGAAGGCAATTGGGCCAGATCCGGCCCCCGGGCCTTAGTTTGCCTACCCATGTTCTATGGAAAAGCGGGACAATTTCAGGATCAAATCAGAAACTGGGACAGCTTCTCTAAATCAGGGATGTCCCTGGAAAATAGGGATATAGTGGTACCTCGGGTTAAGTACTTAATTCGTTCCAGAGGTCCGTTCTTAACCTGAAACTGTTCTTAACCTGAGGTACCACGTTAGCTAATGGGGCCTGCTGCTGCCACCGTGCCGCCGGAGCACAATTTCTGTTCTCATCCTGAAACAAAGTTCTTAACCCGAAGTACTATTTCTGGGTCAGCTGAGTCTGTAACCTGAAGCGTATGTAACCCGAGGTACCACTGTACTTGGAGGGTCTGGAAGCAGTGATATATAAGCCTTCTGGCTCCTGCTCTCTGGGAGCACCATAAACAGGTAGGCAGCTTGCTGGATTTGCAGAACTAAGTAGGCACCTGAAATTTGAGGATCAGGAATCTTTCCCCCTCTTTTTTCTGCAGCAAAATTCTCAGCATGATTCCTGAGAAGTCAGTGCACGCATGGAATCGCCGCCTTTGACTCCTAGTTTCAAAGTAAACAGAATTTCCAGACAACCCAAAACTCATGAACCAGCATGCTGGCTAGGATCCGAGAGGGACTGGAGAGGTTTCGGGGAACGCCCGTGGCCGGGGCTCAGCACTTCTGCACATGTGTCTTTGGTATAGGAACGTCTGATGCATTATGAAATCAAGCCACAATGAGTCAAGGCCCAGCTTCCCAGAGTCTCCCCCAGCTGCAAAATCTTCGGCCCCTGCGGGAATAGGAAGGGGAGAGGGAGGAGCTGGGTTGAATAAGAGAAACTTAAATCTTGCTGCGTCCCCTCCCTGTTTTTATGTAATTGGTGTCATTTTTCTGGCGTTTTTTTTTTTCTTTTTTGTGCAATTGCAGCTGGAAAGACTTAAAATGTCAGGCAGGGACAATCGCTGCTATTGAGCCTTGAGGAGCAGCTGTACGTAGAAATCCTAGCCAGCCTGCGGGGGGGGGGGGCGAAGCTGGGCTCCGTTTAACTGGTAATTAGCCAACGCATTTGAAGAGAGTGAAGGTTTTGGGGGTGTTATGTACTGAGTTGAATAGGATCCAAAAGGCAGCAGTCTGATTGGTCGTAGAACAATAGGATTCAGAATGCAGCAGTCTGATTGGTCGTAGAACAATAGGGTCTGATTGGTCCTAGAACAATAAGATTCAGAATGCAGCAGTCTGATTGGTCCTAGAACAATAGGTTCCAGAATGCAGCAGTCTGATTGGTCCTAGAACAATAGGTTTCAGAATGCAGCAGTCTGATTGGTCCTAGAACAACAGGATTCAGAATGCAGCAGTCTGATTGGTCCTAGAACAACAGGATTCCGAATGCAGCAGTCTGATTGGTCCTAGAACAATAGGGTCCAGAATGCAGCAGTCTGATTGGTCCTAGAACAATAGGGTCCAGAATGCAGCAGTCTGATTGGTCCTAGAACAACAGGATTCAGAATGCAGCAGTCTGATTGGCCCACAGGACCCACCCAATCCAGCTCCAGGTGGAAGTGAATCCGCAACCTGATTGGCCTACAGGAGAATCCCGGAATGAGCCAATCACTTGGGGCCCATTGTGTAAATAATGTATATAAAGCAGACATTCTGGGGGAACTTCCATTCCCCCTCACCACTATGAGCTGAATGAAGAGCATGAAATCCACTCTCGACTCCGAGTATATTTCAGGGGACTTGCCTGGATGTTGAGACCCTCCCCAGAGAAAGTTGGTCCTCTCATTAAAACCTGCCTCTCTTTCCACTAATTCCTTAACAGTTTCACCTGAGAAGCAGGGCTAACCCAAGACATTTTGCCACCTTTGAGTTATAAAATCATGGAATTGTAGAGTTGGAGGGGAGCCTGTGGTCATCTAGTCCAACCCCCTGCAATGCAGGAATCTCAGCTATAGAGTCCCTGACGGATGGGAACCCAACCTCTGCTTAAAGACCTCTTATTGCTAAAAACTGGGGGGGGGGGGGGAATTGTGCCAACAGAAAAGGAATGGCAAGACAAACTGTTAGAGTACATTGAACTGGCTAGATTAACAGAGGCAATTAGAGATCACACTAAAAGCATGAGGAAAATGCAGAGAATACTTCACAAA